>NC_045601.1:100614897-100919897 GCF_009762305.2 Zalophus californianus | reverse complement strand
ATACTAAAACACAACAGAATATATTAGACACATACAAATAGTATAACATGTTTAATGACTTCAATAGGAAGAAAAGAGAAAAAAACAATAAGTAATGATCAAGTGTTTTACAATACTGATTTTTTAAAAAAATCAATTTCCAGGTTGGGGAAGGTCTATAAAGTTCAAAAAGAATAAATTCAAAGAAATCAAGCCTAAATATATCCCAAACTGCTGAAAACTCAGTAAAATCTTAAAAGCTGCCAAAGATACATTATCTTCAAAGGAACAACAAGACTGACAACTGACTTCTCAATAGAAAGAAGGAAATCTAGAAGACAGTTAAGTAACATCTTTAAAAGTACCGAAAGGAGGGATGCCTTCGGCTCAAGTCATGATCCTGGGGTCCTGGGATCGAGCCCCGCATCAGGCTCCCTTCTCTGCAGGAAGCCTGTTCTTCCTCTCCCACTCGCCCTGCTTGTGTTCCCTCCCTCACTGTGTCTCTCTCTCTGTCAAAAAAATAAATGAAATCTTTAAAAAAAACTGCTGAAAGGAAATAGTATGATGGTGTTTTGGGGAGAAGAGTTATTAAAAATGTGTTTTACTCATAAATAATATTCTACAATGAAAAGTACACCGAATATTTTGGAAAAGACATAGAAAATCTATTGTTTGGGTTCTTAGCTCCTAGCAGGGGTATGAGGAATATACACGGGCATAATAAATACTTGTCTAAATGTAAACTTCCCTAGACTTCTCTAGGGAAGCTAGAGAGCAAAAATTAGAAAACCTAAAAAGAGGTAAGGTGATGAGATGCCAAACTCACGTTAGCCCTAAAGAGGGAGCTGCGAGTATGGATGTTTCTTTACCAAGATGGCAGATGTCATCTCTCTATAAATGATTCATAAGTGGTACAGTTTTCTGACTTGTGTGCCAGGTCAACTGAGCCAGCACATGCATATATATATAAAATATATACTAACTATATAAAATTATATATTACATATTATATTATATTATATTATATTTTATATTATATTATATTTATTATATTATATTATATATAATCTTTCAGCTCCAAGCCTTCCTTTTTGGACTCTATGCACAGTGCTAGGGCTGGGATTTTGTAAACTACATTTTGGTTTTGCCAGCCAGCTTTCTGTAAGGTCTTCTAATGGGGGGCACTGAATGCAGGTTGCAAGGCTGCAAGAGGAAAAGGAGGCTCTTCATTTCTCTTTTGGCAACTGTTACTGCCAGCATTCCTCAGCAACAGGGCCCTGCTCCAACAGTGGCTGTTCCTTCCAGCTTCCGGCTCCTTCCAGCTCTCCCCAGATGAACCTTACTGCGCCCCTCAGCAGGGCACACCCCCTTAGAGGTCTGAGTGTCAACCCTGCAGAGCCACTTCTTCAAGCTTCTAGGTTCAGATAAGCCGGATGTCTTCACAAACACACACTACAGATAGAGATGTACAGGTGCAAACACCCCTTCCTTAATTCATACAAATATTTTGGTGACAATAATTTCTCAAAGTGCCTGTCTGATCACAGGAAGGCAGAATAATACTTTGGTTTCGTGTGTTTTTGAAACAAACAAAAATGATCTATCTACATGTTTTGTTTTGTTTCATTTTTTTAATGTGTAGTCACAAACAATAATGCCTCTAGTATAAAAGTGAAGGAAATGTAAAAGTATCCATTTAGGGAAGAAACACAAGATACAAATGTTAATAGTTGGTCATCATCTTTGGAAGACAGAACTGTAGATAACCTTTTTTTCATGTGCTCTAAATTTTTCAAAAGGCTACAATTATGAAAACAATGCCCATTTGAAACTATTTTAATTGTGTTGCTAATGTGATATCAATCAATCTTTGAGCAGCTTTAAAATCTAATGAATTCCCTATGTAGATGCACTCACTATTTTTAACTGCCTTTATCCTGATTTGTTTTCTAGGAAACAAATGCAATTTGAGTTTACAGAAGCCTGAGAAAAAGAGCTCCGTTTGCTGCTATGCACCTGTATGCCCATATTTGTGGTTTACAGCCTGTGTCCGTCTGTTTGGTTTAATATTTTTAATGTCATTACTTTTCAGGAGTTTGAGCCTTTGTTCCTCTCATTGCCCTGACTGGTAAAAAGCACAGATGTGATTGTCAGAAACCTTTTGCCTAATCACTATTAAGATCTGATGTTAGGCTTTGCTAACAAAATATCTCCTTTATCAATTGTGATTATAACTTACTATTAGGAATAACTATCATAATTTCTGTTATCATCTTACTAATATAGCATTAATTAAAATAAACACTGAGGGTAGGGATAAAGCATCCTGAAGGGGGAGAAAGAGAACAGTGAAGTCTTGCCTGCTTTGGTCAGCAGCCTTTTGTTCTTTCTCCTATACCAATGTTTATCCCCTCAACCCATTCGATTCACTCTTTAAAAAGATCCAATAGAATCACTCACATCAAGATATGCATCACTGCTATGACCCAAATCATTCTTTTTTTCAAACAGTTAAAAATTTCCCCACAAATAGATTTGCTAGAAACTTTGGAATTTGCAACGACATGGATAGAACTGGAGGGTGTTATGCTAAGTGAAATAAGTCAATCAGAGAAAGACATGTATCATATGACCTCACTGATATGAGGAATTCTTAATCTCAGGAAACAAACTCAGTGTTGCTGAGTGGTGGGGGGTGGGAGGGATGGGGTGGCTGGGTGATAGACATTGGGGAGGGTATGTGCTATGGTGAGTGGTGTGAATTGTGCAAGACTGTTGAATCACAGATCTGTACCTCTGAAGCAAATAATGCAAGATATGTTAAGAAAAAAGAAAAAGAAGAAGATAGCCGGAGGGGAAGAATGAATGAGAGTAAGTCAGAGGGGGAGACAAACCATGAGAGAGGATGGACTCTGAAAAACAAACTGAGGGTTCTAGAGGGGAGGGGGGTAGGGGAATGGGTTAGCCTGGTGATGGGTATTAAAGAGGGCACGTTCTGCGTGGAGCACTGGGTGTTATGCACAAACAATGAATCATGGAACACTGCATCAAAAACTAATGATGCAATGTATGGTGATTAACATAACAATAAAAAATTAAAAAATTAAAAAAGAAAAATAAAAAAGAAACTTTGGAATTTGTGTGTATAGTGCTTTTATTGACCTTTTATCAAATCCTAGTTTTCAAAAGTCTCATACAACAATTTATGATTATTAACTAATGTATAACTAAATAATGATATTTAGGTATCATTCAGAGTTTTGAGATTTTTTTTTCAGCTTCAGTGTCCTATTTCCACCATGATTTTCCCTTATCCCTGTCCACCATGAAGTCTGGGTATAGGAAGAAGATATTATATTATGACCTTATGACATTGGGAGAAATTTGCTGGTTACCTCATGTATACAAACTGGTAAACTTTGAGGGATAACTGGTCCGATTTCTGGGCATCTTCCAGTGTGGGCTACCATTATTTGTAGACAAGAGCTTTCATAGTCATGTCTCTGGGCTTTGCCATTTTCCAGTGCTGAAGATTTCTTTCATGTAGTCCATCTTGTCTTCTGTCCTAAAATAGCCTACCTCAGCCTCTGCTTTGGCATTATGTCCCTTTCACCACAGCTTTCCCCATAGCAAGCACACTCATCATCCATACAAGAATTAGCAGTAAGCTTGGAATTTTAAACTTGACCTCTCCATTAATTCCAGACTCTTAACTAAGTCGGACTGTCCACTGTTGGGTGCTGAACGACTCTGCACAGCTACCTTCCTTCACAGTCCCAAAGCAGGCGAAAGCTAGAGCTTCTCATGTCTGTGTTCCATAACACATCTTCTCATCCCAGGTCCGAATCGGCCACACATTTGACATCTAATGTCTTCTTCTCCATCTTCTCTTGATCCTTCAACCCCCTGTGTGCAAGAGTTGAGTTCCTTTCAATCATCTTCTCTTTGTCCTTTTTCCTAAAATCAGCCTCATGCACCATGAGGGAAAAAAAACAACTTGTTGTCTAAAATCCAAGCTGGCTCCTGATACACTGAAAAAGATTTTATACCAAATCATACACTGAATATCAGAAAAGGAAAACTAAATCTTTCTCTTTCCATTCCTGCTATAACACCCTGAATCTTACTCCTGAAATTGAGGGCTATCTTGGCCTGATTATAAATGTGCTATGTGCAAAAATACAGGAGAGAAAAACACATCAATACTTGTCAAAATACTACACACACACACACTTAACACTGATATCTCCTTTTCTGATGACTAGATAGGATAAGGTTAGGGAAATCTCCCAAAAGGGGCGAACCATTTCCTCTATCTCCTAAAGTCACTTTCCAAAAATTAATAGCATTTTCAAGGTATAGAAATATGGTGGTCATGTTATATTAGGTAATTTTAAATCATGTTCCTGTTTCTACACTGTTTAGTGGGCTTTCATGAAAACTGGAATATGCCTAGGTTAGGAATGAATCTTTTCCTTCTTTTATCCAGCTATAGGTGTAAAATCCACAAATAGGCATTTCCTGAAACTTCCTTCTGGCGTCCAATAAATCAACATTAAATTAAAAGAGAGATAATAATTCTTTTGTATTATCCAATTGTCTGTTCCTAGAGGGTAAGAATAAGAATTATGCTATTGACTCATTAGTAAATAAATAAGCAAACAGTTTACCTGGCTCTTTAGTGAAAAATATTGATATAAATTTTGTTTATAAAAGAGAGACAGATTAGTGGAACTAGCACACTTTTTGCAGTTTTTACTGTCTACTCCTATGGCTTCTCTTTCCTTATTCTGCCTGGTTCTTCTAGTTTTTGTTCCCACACTAGCTATCCTTCATGTTCTTTCTCCCGGGAGTTTCTCTCTCAGCTTTATAGCGACCCAATAAACTTGTGAAAATAAGAGAAAACTGTAGCAAGCTTTAGCAATGCCAAAGGACTTCCCTGAGTAGTTCCAGCAAAGACTCTAACATTGCATGCTATACCACTAAGCATAATGAAATCCCAGAAGCAAGTAGAATGGTTTTATATAAACATAGCCTTAACCTCTCCTCTTACATGTTAGAAGAATTCGTTAGAAGAATTCCGGGGTGAGCTGAATGTGGAACACATGGGGTTAGCCCTGAAGACATTAGTGAATTCTCAGGTGGTACAGACCACCTTCAATTTGTGTGCACGGAACTGCAGGGCAAAGATGATAGCATGTGTCCATCTGTGGTTTTCTAAGGTGGCCCCTCAAAGTGTTACTGAGCTATCCACTGCCCCTGAGCCTTCAAGGCAAACAGCTGAGTTTCCGAAAGTCCCAATCCTAACAAGCTCTGGGAAGGTAACTTTAAACAAAATTCACACAAAAAGGTAGCCTTAGAAGTGATTTCTGAATGTTTTCTTGGGAAAACACACAGGGCATTGGTAGGAGAGCTGTGAGAATTGAAATGTGATGGATGTACAGTTTTGTAATATAACTCATCTCTACAGTACATGGGTCTGGTATCTACAAGTTTATGTCCCTTGAAAGAGAGCCAAATACACAGCCAATTTAATCAGAACCTGATACTGAATTGGTAGCAATATATAAGTTCTGCCTCTTTCCCCTCATTCGTCTCATCCACGTTGTGTTTCAAAATTCACCCTTGCTCTAACAAGGAAAGAATCAAAAGCTAATAAGTTTAGTGATTCAAACAGTCCCTGCCTTAGTCCCTGGTCTAGAGCTGTACTCCAGTAAACCACGCTGAAAGAAGTAGTAGGAGATCAGGCAGACCTAGGTTTATACCCCTACTCATCAATTTACTCGATGACAACCTCCAGCTTCAGCTTTCTTGTCTTGAAACTGAGGAACAAATTACCTATTTCTAATGGCCATTGTGAGTATAAAAGCAAATATATACACAGTGCCTAGCAGACATAATATTGGCCCTCAGTAAGAGAGATGTTATCACTTTAGCTTATTTCCTCTATGATTAAAAAAAATAAGGCACTAAATTTATTCTGTGGATTTTAAAATAATTAATTAATACTGTCTCACTCTTGATCCTGAGGACACACAACAAAAAAACTAAAAGGAAATGGTTCAAAATATACACAGTAAGTTAACATAATAAAATGGATCTTATCGCACATAGGTCTAATTTCTGCTCTACCTTTCAAGAGCCCTCCCCCTGCCCCCAAAAATCATATCAAAATTAGGTCATATCAGTGATACTCCATGGGTATTTAGACTACATGGCTTTGCAGCCAAAGGGCTTTGGAACTGAATTCCTAGCTATATTCTCCACAGTTAATTCCAGTGGGAAATGCAACTGCAAACTTTGCTCAGCTCAACTTAGAGTTAAAATGAGATCCGCGTGAGAAGCAGTGCAGCTTGGAACATTCACATACAATACAGGATGCATCTTTAATGCAAGGAAAGGGCTCACTGGGAGTGGAAGGCATGAAAGCTGGAAATACCAGAACTGATGTTGAGAGCAAAGCTTCCCAGTGAAAGGAGAGCTGATTTACTTTTGCAGAAAGATACCAAGGGAAGAGTACATCCCAATTTGCCCTTGAATTGGAAAGCACGTTGATTGCTTGTACACCACTGTTAGCTCTTAAATTTATTACCAGGTAGATTTTGGATTACCTTCGGAAGACTCTCTGACAGATTGTAACAATTGGATCAATCATTGTTTTATTAAACTGATATTAATTAAACATTTTTACTTTTTAGTGGGACTTGTTAGATCCTGATTAGCCATGACAGATCATTATTTTCAGCAGAACATGGTCAAGATCCAGCAATGAGCACTGAGATGTAATCAGGCACCAATGTGTGCTGGAATTAATAATTATACTAAATTGGCTGTAATGAATAATTTATGGTGTAAATTCTTATGCAATTTGCTATGGTAACACACCAGAAGATATCTGCTGTATTTTAACAAAGCACAAGTTTCCAGGAATAAAATAATGAATAAAATAATAGGGAACCTACTTCAGGAGGAAAAGGCTTAGAGATGGGTAAAGTGCAAAAAAGTAACACACGGAATGCCGTTGTCATTGTCATCATTAATTAACATTCATTATTCATCCAGAGGTACAAAGTCCACAAATGAAGCATTTACAGGTTGTAGAGAATTAATTCCTTGCCCTTCAAATGTTAACAGAGACAAAATAGGTAGTCAAAGGCTGTTCCTTATTGTATAAGGTACTGTGGAGTATGACGCTTGCTTTGGCGTGTTGGTTGTTTTCTGGGTGACTAAAAACACGCTCAAACTTTTATTTACTTGATTCTATCTTAACAGTAACATAAACATAAAATTAAAGAGGTGCTTTACAGAAGGAAAGTGTTGCTAAGCAGATTATCACCAAATATGGGTTCTTTAAAGAAACTGCACCTTGTACCTAGTAAGTGTCCAATTTTAATCACTACATCTACCAGGTCCTGATTATTTCCCAGTATCTAGCACCTTGTGAATATGTTCTTTTTAAGCCTAAAATCAATGATGCATGCGATAGATGAGGAAACTTCGACTGTAAGCAGTCGGGCATGTTCAGTCTGCTAAAATATTACTAAAACCATGATTCCAGAGTATTATAAAGTCCACAGAGTTTGCAAAATGTTTCAATGCCTCAATAGTTTGAAAAACTATGCTGAGTTTCATCAAAACTGTTATCCCTCGTATATGACTATTTGGTATATAGTCTTGGATTTTAAAAAATCAGATTATTAAGGGGCGCCTGGGTGGCACAGTTGGTCAAACCTCAGACTGGGTTTCAGCTCAGGTCGTGACCTCAGGGTCAGGAGATCGAACCAGATGTCTGGCCCTTCATTTAGCGCAGGGTCTGCTTCAGCTTCTCTCTCCCACTTTCCCTCCCCCTCGTGTTCTCGCTCTCTAAAATAAATAAATCTTTCTCTTTTTTTTTAAATCAGATTATTAAAATCCAGCTATTCACTTTTTTTGTGCCTTGAATTCTGACCTGACAAGTTTGATGGGATCTTTTATATTTAATAAAAAGGGATCAAATTATTGTACATTTGTGATCACTGCTATTTTAAGTGCACGTTCAACTAACTTACTTGGTAGATAATCTCTCATATTAATTTCTGTATACATTTATTTTTAATACTTCCTTTTGTGTTCGTTGTTCAATACCTAAGCCTAACCAGAAGAAAAAGAAAGAAATATTTCATTTTAGTGAGAAGAACTCAAATCAGTGGAGTCTGCAGATTCAGTTAATGGAATCATTTATGACTATCTTACACAAAGGCCTGCTATCATCTATATCATATAAATAACCACAAGCACTAGCTTGTGGCCAGATAGTGGCTTGCATTTTATATTCATTATGTCCTCTAAAATGCACTATACCTGAGAATGTATTAACTACTATTATCTCTATTTTAATGGAAATTGGCTCTTACAGAGATTGACAAACTTGCCCCATGTTCGCACAGCAAGTAAGTGATGAGGCTGACTTTAAATTCGGGTCAGTCTGTCTTCGGGATTCACAATGTTAATAATTTTACTCCCTTTCCAAGCTAGCGTCTGAAGGCCCTGCCTTATCTTTGCTGACTTAATTCACACAAACCAAACCATTAGTTTCCACTGGATGAGTGATGTCCTCAACTCGCAACTGTATTTATTTGACAGACAGTTTATATCTAACTAAGAGCAATTACCTCTGGGAGCGGTTATCACTCACTTTTACCTTAGGGTGAATAAGGAGGTGAAGACAGCATTTGGTACAGTGAAGGAGTAGAGCACAAAGAAAAAGAAAATGTTGTTGAGGGGTGTGTGTGTGTGTGTGTGTGTGTGTGTGTGTGTGTGTGTGTGTGTCTCCTGGGATGAAAGACACAATATATTTTTCAAACAAGAGTCAAATTTCCTGCTTGCTTTTGTCCACACTCCAATTTTCACCTTGGGATCAATCTAGGTTACAGGTGAGTGTGCAGACCCAAGTACCCTTTGCCTAGTAGCCGCCCGCAAGACACTAAGCCTCCTCCCAAATGACCATTGCAATATCTGCGTTTCAATGCAATGGCCCAACCCACTGTTCATTGCAGTCCAATCAATGTTGAGCCCTCCTCATTTTGCTAACACTCTGTTGGAGGACAGAAAAAGAAGGTGGAATGACGGTAGGAACTCTCTTCCTAGAACTTTCTTCTTTGAAGGGAAGGGTCAGCTCGTATGTTTATGTAGGGTCTCTTTTTCAAACTTCTTTTTTTCTTAAATACTCTGCACGTAAAGAATGTTCTGTAAGGCTCAATCGCAGTGATGATGATTAAGGTATAATCCCCTGGAATACTATGTCCTAAGAAGATGAAAGCAGCAGGGCAAATCTTATCTGAATAACAGAATCCTAAAGTAGATGCCACTCTTTCCTTCTTACTCAACTACATAAGTACGGATCCTCTTTCAAAATAAAATGTTTTCTCAAGCAGTCATAAGAAATTCCATGGAAACGAACAACAGAAAATGAAACTGTTTTTCCCCTCTTCAAATATGTTTGACTTCGCAGCACTAGGACTTTCAAAGATTAGTATTACCAATAAATCACTGTGCTCACAGATGCGGAGCAAGACAGAACACGGGGCTGCCAAGGCATATATTACGACAATAGATGCCTTAGCAGCAGTTTTAACTGTTTGGCAACAGATTGTGCCCTAAAGCAGTAAATACCATGCACACAGGAGGTTATTTAGCATTTGCTTTTTCTAAGTAAATAAGTAGGTAGACAGACAGACGGATCCACAGAACTTCATCGCCATCATTTTCTGTTGTTCTCAGGTTTGTGAAAAACTGAATTGGTAAAGATTCGGTAGCAGAAAGCTCTTAAGATTGATACAAATCCAAAAGCCCTCATGTTTCCCTTATAATTTAGAGTATACTGAACAAAAGGCATTCTTAGCAACGCTCAGGTAGAGGCGAGGAGCACCAGAATCAGCACTGGCTCCATATGCGGACCTGAGAACTTGGATGTTTCTTTTCTTTCCTTGAATGTAATCTTCCATCTATCTCATATTCTGACATTAGATGAACTCCAACTACCAGACGCGCTTCTGGTATTTCTACCCAGAAACTAAGAGAAGTGTAGGTAAATTGAAACACTACACGGGCCCAGATGGAGCCATTGCAAATTGAAATAAAAAGCCCAAAGAAACCACCAAGCTGCATTAGCAGGTGGTGGGATCACCCACTAACATCTTACTCATGTTCTTTCTACAGGGTTTCCCTACAGCCCTGAATGCAGAGAGTGAGAAGTCCACTCCACTTCCTCCTGTGTAGTCCTTCAGGGGTGACCTGTCTGACCTACCACTATGACTTCAAAAGCTTTTCCTTGGCACTCTGCACCTCTCACTGACTGTCCAAAGGCAGCATGTGGATTATACACCCACCAAACCAACCTGAGGTAAGCTTGTGAGGTTTGGGAGTTTGACTTGGATGGTATTCCTGTCTCTTTAACTATCACCTCCACACCACCCTCTCAATATAAGAAGAATTTCTCTCTCTCTCTCTCTATCTCTTTCTCTTGCCTCTCTCTCTTTAATTGGAAGACAAGCTAAAATCCACGTGCCTCAACGTTTCAATGAAAATAATAAGGGTAGCCATGTTACAGTTTTGTTATGAAAATTAACTGATACAACTTGAAAGACAGATAGTTACCTCTTATCCTCTCTCTGAGGATACTTTACCTGAGAGGAGGTGGTTTATTGTTCCTTCTGAAATGCCAAGAAATCTCAGCACAGGCAACAAGAGTCATTCTCCCTTCCCTTGATTCTCCTGCTCTCGCCTTTGCTTCTTCCACAGACTAGCCCTTTATGCACCATCACTGAAGTGATTTCTGAAATTTTAATGTGAACTTAAGGAAAAAGACAAAAATTCAGCCCTTGTCTGCTGTGTTCCAGATCTTAGGCCTGTTTCGGACACAGGTAGAGGCAATGTTCCCCATCAACAGGCTGGTGTACCAGAGGATCCCAGCCCAAGTTTTCTTGCTAGGTTTTCTAGCCTTTTCTTCTCTGTATAGTTCCCTCAAGAACCTCAGCAAGTGACGTGTGGTCAGAAAAGGGCAAATCCCATGTTCAGGTGACCCTCCATCTTAGCCATTAATCCAGATGACAGTATTTTCCATCTTTTGGCGGCTGAGCATGCATGCAGGGGAACTTGCTGTGGAACAGGGCTTCAAGGGATAAAGGTCCACATGAAGAAATAAAGCCTCTGAGGTTGAGAGAGTTTAAGAAAGGGCCTCCGTGTTCAAAATTCAGACCCATGGTTTCACTGCCAGGCTTGTGTGGAGGTGTGAACTCCTGGAGACAATGGTAACCTGCTTTTGCCTTCTGGAAAGAGGACTTGCTTGTCTCCAAAAAAATCAGAGGATGACAGAGAGCTGTCAGAGTTGTTAGAAACAAGAACAAACAGGAAGGTGAAAACAAACAAAAAAAAGAAATGTGGCTGGGTGTAGATAAAGAGAAGGTAGAGTCCATGTCATATATTTGCGAATTCCAGCAGATTTCATAGACAGGATTATTCACTCTGAGATACTCAAGGAATGCAGAAGTATCTGGGACATAATATGAACAGGTATCACTTTAGTTCAAAATAAGTTAATTTCAAGTGGCCCCAAATGTCCATGGTGTTTCCTCCACAGAGAAGAGACCCTGACCACACTGCTTGAATCTCAGGATTTGTTGCTTCTAATTCATTTTGACATACAAATGAGTAGAAGAATCTAAAACTTATTTGCTATTAATATAGGGGATTAGAAATCTTTTAAGAAAGAGAAAAGGTAAAAATCCAACTTTAGCCAATTGCTGACTACTATCCCAAGTTTGGCTTATTAAAACTGAAAAACCAGCAAGTTTAAGGAAGAACTTGCAATGATGTATTCAAAGTAAAAATCATTGCCTTCAGTTGCCATGAATTTTAATAATTGAGACTGTCATCATGCTTGACCCATAAAGAGTAACCTTGATGGTTATTTGTTATGTATTCAGTTTTGTCTGACTTAGCTTAAGCTTAAATATTAATGGAAAAAAGAAAACCTACAAAATCCCTCAAGCTGCCCTGTAGGACTCCAACGCTTTTAGCTGGTGGCAATGAATATAAACATCATTTCCGTGCTAATTTTTAAAGACAGAAACAAACATCGAAGCAAATCATTTAAAGAATGCTGGATAGAATATTTGACAATTTGCATATGCAAAACATATTGCTTAGATTCTGGGAGTCTCCTTTCTAGGATAAGTGTATTGAGGAATGTGGGAGATAACCCATAAAAAATAGGAAGGGATTTCTTGGTTGTGTCAGAGAAGAAAAAGGATGGTATTAATGGTGACTGGCTATAAAACTGTTGCAAGCTCTCCTTATACAAGTTACTATGGTCCGGCTTGCCTTAGTGCAATATTACACAGTCGGTAAGAGTACTGTCTTCACCGGCAGATTTTCTTAGTTTAAATCCTAACTCTACCAATTACTGTGTGACTTTGAGCAAATTAAAATCTATGCACCTTCACTACTCAGTGAGAATGAAAATGTTAGCTACATGATGGGTTTGTTGTGACAATTAAATTGTATAAACCTTGACAAAGTGCTTGGAACATGATAAACCCTCAATCTCTGTTAGCTGTTATTATTTGGTCATAACAGGGATGGCTGAAGGGCATCCCGTTAGACATTCCTGACTCCACAAATAAAGATCTATGCTTCTGGAAAAATTAACTTTAAAATAGAAAATCCTGTTAAAAAATTCAGCTTACTCCAAACACTTAAATGGTTATTAAGCAACTATTCCTAGATTATAATAGGGAATCTCTGATGTTGGTCACATCAAGGAGCTTTCAAAGCATTTGAGGATATACAGTTGACCCTTGAACAATGCAAAGTGAAGGCCACTGACTCTCTATGTAATTGAAATCTTCATATAGTTTTTGACTCCTTGAAAAATTAACTACTAATATATTCCTGTTGATTGAAAGCCTTATTGATAACATAACACATTAACACATATTTTGGATGTTATATGTATTGTATAGTGTATTCTTACAACAAAGAAAACTAGAGAAAAAAATGTTATTAAGAACATCATAAGGAAGAGAAAATTCATTTACAGTATAGTATTTATGAAACCAATCTGCATATAAGCAGACCCTTGTAGTTCAAACCCAACTTGTTCAAAGGTCAACTGTGTAATTAAGTCATTAAACATTTATTGAGTAGGAATTAATGGCAAGCAGATATCAATTGATTTGTGGGCATTTTTCATTTAACATTTCTCTCTACTTAACCCTTACAACTCAGGTTCTTTATGTAGATCATATCATAGTAAATAAATAAGCTAACATATAACTACAATACGGTATGATTAATGCAACAATAGGGCTCTGTAAAAGGTCTAGTGGTGATAAGAAGTGAGGAATAACAACTTATTTCATTTCATTGGATTAGGTAGGGCTCTAGCAGAAAAGTAGAATTCTTGAAAGACCCAAGGAACTACGGGATTGATCAAAAAACAACATGTGTAAAGACCTAACATAAAACCATCATGATATAATGGTGTGCCTGGACACCAGAATATGTGGGAGCAAGTGAGGGAGAGGAAACAAAAAAAAGGAGGCTGGAGGATCTTTTGAACTCAGTGTACACCACGGTCTGCTCAGATTATTAAGCAGCAGATAATCTTCTCATGTAATCAGAATGATTACAAAGAGGACAACATACTCAAATTAAAATTCCAGAACCAGAAACAACATTGGATTCATTTACATAATTTCAAAAATTAAAAATGTGCCTAAAGTAACCTACTGAAGGTCACAGGCCAAAAAGAGGCAGGCAGTTGGCTACTGACAGAACCAGGACTTGATCAGGAAAAAGGAAAAAGAGTGACAAAACCAAGGAGTAACTTCACACAGGAACTCTGACTGTTCACTACAGGATTCATTATTTTCTCATCATTTGTACCTCTTCTTTTTACCAGTCTTTTTTTGCACCAATTTCACCATCTCCCTTTATAAAATTTTGCCTGTGCAAGTAAAGGTTAGTTGTAACAATAATAATATCCTATTGGTTGCCTGTTCATTATGTTCTACTATGGAACTAAATCACTTTTCCATATTTCATTTAATACTCATTACAAACCGTATAGTACCTTTGTTACTTGATTTTATATAGGAGGACACCGAAACTTACAAAGAGCTAAGTGTGCTTTGTCTAAGCCACATAGTTAAGGAATGGTGTAATTTGGATGAAAACTCAAGGCTTTTTGATGGCATGGCACAACTCATGAACTCTCATTTAAAGATACTGCTTGTTTAAGACTTTCATCTTGGAAAATCCATGAAGCTTCTGTAGAGAGAGCCCTATGGATAGATTAATGCCTCTGTAGTCAAATTAGACAAATAAAAAAACCCATATGAACAAAGGACAGATGGAATTTGGGTGCAACCTCTCACCATGTATCCATTGTGTCTCATAACCCCTATGTCATGCCAACTGACACAGGTCAGAGACACCTGGATAAGGCCTAGGAAAAATAGAAACAGGATATTCATGATGGGAAATTAGTCAGAGCCAGTCAAAGAAAATGTTGAAATTATGGTGGCACCATGGTCTAAAAATTTTGCAGGGTTTTCAGTTTGGTTTGGTTTTTCTTATGCTTAGTACCTCTTTTAGCAAGCCAAATAACAAAGATTTAATCATCCTATTATGAACACAGGACTTGCCATACCTCTGATTAAGACCTTGCATAGATTTCACCAACTTTACAAATATTACAAAACAAATACAATTTTGGAGAAAACAGATATCTCTCTAATTCTCATATTTCTCCTGCTTTAATATGTCTTGGAAAAAAAGTACTCCAGACCTGAGAACAGAGTAGAATGTCAGATAATCAAATACATGGTAGAGAAGCACTTTCAATTTTGCCTCTAGAAGGAAAAATTTCTCTTTCTTAGTCACCTCAGAGAATGCATTAGAGTATCAGTTACATGGTTTCCTTAAGTAGTTTCTTGCTTCTAGAGAAAATCCCCCACAAAGAAGAGAACTTGAAATATTGAGTATAAATGCCATATAAAACATCTGCTGTAGCATTCGGAGCCACTCTATCAATAATTTTAAAAAGCAATGCCATCTACATAATGGGTCAATAGCATTTAAGAAACAAACAAACAAAAAAAAGGTGGGGAGGGAAGAATGCTTCCTAATTCAATTATGTTGAAAAGTTGACTCATTTCTTCCTGTCTGTCACAGGACAAAAATGTGAAAAGCTGAGAATTACATGCAAAAGAGAGAAGAATTGAATCTGAGATGTCAGATTTTGATTTGGCTAGCCCATGCTGCTGTACAAAAATAGCCCTAGGCATTAATCTGTCAGGTCCATTATTATGCTTATTTCTGAGATTTATACATTGGTTTATGGTAGCAATAGATATTTATTGAGTGCTGATCACCTGCCAAGCTCAGTGCTGCACACCTTAGTAGCGATGGTCCCAACCCAGTGGGTTTTCAATCTAATAAGACAGGCAAGGCAATTAAGACGCAGACTCAGAGGAAGAAAATGACTAATGCATGCAGAGGAGATGGAACAGCTTTCCTTTCCTTTGCTACACCTTGTGTAGCCCACTGTGGTGTCTTTGTTCAAGGAAGTTAAAGAAGTATTTTATAGACCAAGAGGGTGTGAAGATGGATGTCAGCAGCATGCTCAGATCACCTGTTCACTTTGGAATTTTTGACATTGATGCGAGTAGTAGATTTTCAGATGTTTTACTGGCCCAATTCAATTCCTTGTATGAGTTATTTTCTTATCCTCTTTGTTTTCTCATATCTCATTTTATTCCCCTACATATATAGCCATCATTACAATCTTTCTCCACTACAATTATCCAATGTCTCCCTTTGAAATGCCTTAATGGTCGTGTTCCCTCATTCTGGGAATGTAGCATCTTCATCAAAACGTTTATCAAGACCCTCCATACACTTGATAATGAACCTCGTGAATTAAACAGGTATGATCCCTGGTCCCCAACTCACATAAAATTTAAGACAAAAAAAAATACTGAACCATTCATAGAATGTTTGTACAGACTTAATAATTATCATTTAACACATGCATTCATTAAATATTATGCTTATAAAGGTTGAAGTAAATTCAAAGGAGCTGTAAGTGAAAACAGAAGTATGGACATTACATATTCTTTATAGGGTGAAAATGATGGTAATTAGGTCCCATTCTCCTTAATTATTAAGTTGTATTATATTATTCTACATCTTTGGTACGTGAGCATATAAACTCAAGTTGCTTTATATTAAAATATAAATTTTAGTATGAAAACTTTCTTCACTAGTGGAAGACTGTTGCTAATATTTTCAACCCAGGTAGACCTCTCTTTTAGTTCAAAAACAAAGACAACCTTTTATAAATGCATTTCAGTAGTTATTTTTTTGCATAAAGCCAAATTTATTCATTGTCATTCTTTTTTAATATTGAAGTATCCTTTTCCAAAATAGATGATTTTTTTTAAAGTTCTCACTTGGCAAAATAAAGTGTTTGCCCACAATGCAATACCACCTCATACCAGTCAGAATGGCTAAAATTAACAAGTCAGGAAATGACAGAAGTTAGCGAGGATGCAGAGAAAGGCGAACCCTCCCACACTGTTGGTGGGAATGCCAGCTGGTGCAGCCACTCTGGAAAACAGTATGGAAGTCCCTCCAAAAGTTGAAAATAGAGCTACCCTATGACCCAGCAATTGCATTACTGGATATTTACCCCAAAGATACAAATGTAGTGATCCAAAGGGGCACCTGCACCCCAGTGTTTATAATAGCAATGTCCACAATAGCCAAACTATGGGAAGAGCCCAGATGTCCAATGACAGATGAATGGATAAAGAAGATGTGATATACACACATACACACACACACACACACACACACACAATGGAATATTATGCAGCCAACAAAAAATGAAATTTTGCCATTTGCAATGATGTGGATGGAACTAGACTGTATTATGCTAAGTGAAATAAGTCAATCAGAGAAAGACAATTATCATATGATCTCACTGATATGTGGAATTTAAGCAACAAAACAGAGGATCGTGGGGGAAGAGAGGAAAAAATAAAACAAGACAAAACCAGAAGGAGACAAACCATAAGAGACTCTTAATCATAGGAAACAAACCGAGGGTTGCTGGAGGGAGGTGGGTGGAGGGATGGGGTAACTGGGTGATGGACATTAAAGGAGGGCATATGATGTAATGAGCACTGGATATTATATAAGACTGATGAATCACAGGCCTGTACCTCTGAAACCAATAATACGTTACATGTCAATTTATTGAATTTAAATAAAAAATGCTTAAAAAATAAAATAAATTTTTCAGATTTACTAAAAAATTTTAAAAAATAAGTAAAGTGTTTGCAGCCCCATATTGTTCCTCCCCTTTTTTTAAAATTTTAATTCCTGGGTAGTTAACATACACTGTTATGTTAGTTTCGGGTATACAATATAGTGATTCCACAGTTCCATATATTGTCATCAAGGTAAGTATATTTTTAATCTCCTTCACCTCTTGCACCCATCTCCCCACTTACCTCCCCTCTGGCAATCATCTGATTGTTCTCTATCAATAGTTTTATTTTTAAAGAGATTATAACCATTAGCCCATACAAAGAAGATACAGATATCTCTAAGAATCTCAACCAGCAGCCAGTGTAGGAAAACATAGACTCTCAGGAGAGCAACTGCATAATCCATAGAGTTTCAGACTACTAAATGGGTTTCCAGGGATTATAGGAGAAAACATTCTCTGCAATATCCCAAATATAAAATACTACCCTGTTCACTACTATAGATCTATGAAAGAAAAGTTCCTGCACTCAAAGGATTTATAGTCAAATTGGGGGAAAAAAAACACATCAAAAAATAACCTGAAATCTAAATAAATGATGAATCAATGAGACCCATGTGTATGTACAGTAACAGTGGATGGTCTGTTGTGGTTTTGGTAGGCTCCAAAGCAATCCCAACTTTGGTCTTCTCTATTTTAAATTTAATTGTTGACCTCAGATGCATAAACTAGAATTGGTCTTGAAATACGCTCATCATTGGTCCATGCACAGGCTACTTCCATTTCATGGATTAAGAAATTAATATTTGATAGTAAAAATCAAGGGTCTTTTGCAAGCAAATCAAAGAGGAATTTAGGGACAAGAGTGATCCAGGGCCTATTAAAGCATCTTTTTTTGCATCTCTACTTAAACTGTATTCCTGAGGGCTACACTTAGACCATAGTACTCACAGTACCCATGGCAAGTGTGCACAGAGAACCAATATGAAGAAATATATTTATAAGAGAGAGACAGACAGATACACACACACACATATACACACACACAATTTTGGATTATCCAGTGTAGCTAATTATAGCTCTACACTTATGTCTGATGCCCACCTCTCTTGTGGTTCCCTTGTCCTTAACTACATAATGCAGGGCCCTTCTTCAGCTAGAAGTTGTCCTTCTTCAACTCACTACTCAGAAAGTGATGTGATTTTAACTCGCAAGCATTCACTCAAGGAGAAAGCATTCTATTGTGAGAGGTAAGCAACTCAGGGGCTAATGTGAGATGCACATTTTGCTGATATTAGTTCAAGGCTGCCATGGCCTCTGGAGGCCTGTCCCACGTGGTGATAATTAACTTTTAATGTAAGCCTGGAGGGCAAAACACTTAAGAATTATCCAGTTTTCCCCCAACAGAATGAATAGGTAAATGCTAACATATGTTTATCAATAGCTGATGTACTTAACTATTATTAGAAAGGTAAAAAAACCTTGCTTGCTGACATGTTCTTCTATTTTTCTCAATCCAGTATTATAGAGAATTGAGTGGCTAATCTTTAGAAATGTGTAGTGAGGTCATTGAATCTTAGAGATTAGATGGCTAACAGCAAGTATGAGTCATCCCTGCTGCCACTCCCATTTCTATGTTCATTTTTGGCTGGCATTGCTAATTCATCACAGAATTGTTTTTATTGACTCTGAACTCTGCTTTAGAAGCCTTCTTAATAAAGCATTTAGAGTAGACACTTTGGTCCAATGCAACATACTTGTTATGCCAGTATTAGACTATAAATTCCCCAAGTACAGGAACCAAGGTTTCTTTGCCTCATTTATTGGCTTATCCACAAATTAAATTCATCTCACTGAAGGTGTTCAGTAATACTTGGGAAGTTAGGATCTTACTCTCCTGGTTGTCTATCTGAGTTTGCTTTGGGTTGGTGCAATCTAGAATTCTTAGATTGTTTCCTTAATCCTTAAGAATGCCCAAGAGACTGGGACCCACCCAGAAAAGGAGCAGAGCAAGGAGTTTTTCATGCAACATTTATGAATTTCTCTAGATTTTCATACCCCAAATCAGAATTCCTCTTAAAAATATCAAGCTACATAAAACTGGTATCTTCTGAATGTTTTCCGCATTTACCATGAAGTAGGCACTCTATTAGATAAGGGTCTAATTAGATAGGGATACAGCAAAATAATAATCACAGCTATGACATACTAAGTACTAAATACAGGCAGGCACTGTGCTAAATGCTTTGTAAGCATTGTATAAGCAAGAGATTCATAGTAACACTTTAGAGGAAGGTACTACCATCTCAATTTTACCGATACAGAAACTGAGACACGGAGAGGATCATAGATGACCGAGTTCGAATTTGAGGTACTTTTCTACATGCCACTATAAAGCTGTTAAATATCACATGATGCATGTACCATACTGTCTTTCTAAAAGGCAAACTAATCTGAATGCCAAAACATGTCTGGCTCCGAGTTTTTCAGAGAATGAACTTTGGACTTGTGGCACTTCTGAGAAAGTCACATGTTATCCATCAGTGTTTAGACAGATAAGCAGAGTCACTTTCAATGCAAAGGAATAAGAGAATTATTAAAATAATAAGACCTTATGTAATTGAGGGTGTTGCTGGGAAAACAAAGGTTTGGAAGATAGAGTTCCAGTTTCAAAAAGAAAGGCACTAACTAGTCCTCCTAAAGCTCCGTGCTCATTTTGAGAAAGGGAAGCTCACTGAGAGGTCTATAGGATGTGCCTCTGGGTAGACAGGTTTCTGCAGCTCTAAGGGCGAACGTCAGGTGTCACACTTAGGGCTGTAGACAGAAAGAAGGGCAGCTGGTGGAGGAGAAAAAAGAGACAAGCTACAAGCCACCAGTTCCTTCTTCATCTGTCCTGAGAGCAAATACCTTCCGGAAATAATGGTTCATGCTTCACTTCTGCCTCCCAAATCTTGATCAAATTCTTCCTGACCAACTCTTACCTGACATCCTACAGAGAAAGGGATACAGAAAGCATAATTCCCAGCTTATGCAAGATGGCAATAGAACAACCCAGCATGACTCTGCATGAGAACTGGCAGGGTGCTGTCAGTGAGATGAGTTCGGCAAGGTCAGGGTCAGATCCTATCTTTATTTAAAATGTTGATGTTTTTTCATCATGGACTTCTTATAGTAATTTTGACTTTTTTTTTAAATATTCGTTTATCTGTATTCCTGAATTTTGTGGTGCTCCCTTGATTTGTACGGTGGGTGCCTCACTTGACTCACACTGGTTCCAACCATGCCAGCTGGTCATGGTTCCTTTGCAGGTGGGGTGACTCCAACCTTCATTCTTGGGCCATTAGCCCTTCAGCCTGCATTGTGATATTATATTTATGCATTACCTTTCATCCCAGAACATGAAAGTATTAAGAAGTGCCCTAGTGGAATATATGCAATCTATATATACTCCTATCTGCCCTGATGTGGACTAGCAACCTGATTTCCCCTTCATAGGTCAACCAAACATCCCACTCAGTAAAATAACCCCCTTCTTTGAATACTGGATCACTACTATGAGTTCAGATAGTAGTCCTAGCTCCCATTTTAATAGAACCATTGCTATGTTCTCTCTTGGAATTTAAGACAATGAAAAAAGAACCCAAGGTTATAAGGATAGGAAGCAAAAATTGTGAGAGAGGCCATTCCCATTTCCATCCCTGTATCTCAAAGCCATGATTCCAGGATATTTTCCCAGTCCTAAAAGATGTTGCCATCCAGCGTGCCATAACTGAGCCATAATAAAAGCTATTCCACTATTTTATAAAGTTATCTGTTTTAAGTAGTGGAAAACATGTTACCATGACCAGTGAATTCCATAAGCAGATCTAATTGATTATAAAATCAGTTCTTGGTCAAAAGCAATATTGTACAGAAATCTATGATAATAAATAAGTCATTCTGTCTCTCCATGAATGATGCTTTGGGCAGAAGTCTTGTAGTCAGGGATGGCAAATCCAAAACCAGTTTAAGGTCTGTTCAGATAAGATCAAAACACTGCTGGGGCACCAAGCTACATGGCTGGGGTGGGAGGGAGGCATGAGGAAGAACAAGGAAAGCCTTCTTCTTTGGGAAGAAGTCCAACAAGACCACCTATTTGTGCTTTCTCACATATGATCATAATGCCAGAGACCCAACACTAGCAAAGAGCATGCTGTGAGCGGCTCTCAGGGGTGGGGTAGGGGAGAAGTGATGATCCACCATTCCCTCTTTTGACCTCAAGCCCACATGTGAGCTTTGGCTAAGCAAAGTTTGAGTACAATATTATCATGAAGCTATATTATAGTTTTATAATAAGTTATGGAATATGTATTACTACATAGACCAGTTTGTCTTCACTAGCAAAGAACACTAACTAGTTATAGGAAATCAGGACCCAGCAATACAACCTTTCTTGGTTTATGGTGATCTCTCTTTACATTATGAGGACAACTTGGTGACATTTTAATTGAAATGTGAAAGAGCCACCTACTTGATAAGGCCTCAGAAAGGAGAGTGATTTGGACTGAATGTCCCCCTCCCCCAAATATTCAAAGTTGAAATCTAATCCCCAATATGCAGTATTTGGAAGTGAGGCCTTTAGGAGGGTAGAATCCTCATGAATAAGATTAGTGCCCTGATAAGAAGAGGTCAGAGAACTAGCTCTCACTTTCTTTCCATCCTGAGAGGATACAGTGAGTAGTCAACAGTCTGGAACCAGGAAGAGGACCCTCACCAGAACCAAAACTTGCTAGAAACTTGGTCTGGGACTTTCAGCCTCCGCAACTATGAGAAACTAACTTCTACTGTTTATAAGCCACCTTGTCTATGGTACATTATTATAGTAGCCTGAAGTAAGACAAAGAGAAAAGGAAAATTAAATGCCAAATGCGTTATTCAAGGTCATGCTACTCAAAGTATAGTCCACAGACAAGCACCATCAACATCACTTAGGAACTTATTAGAAATGCATAATCTTCAGCCCCATCACAGACATACTGAACCGCAAACTACATATTAACAGGAGTCCCTGGTGATGCTGAATTAAGGTACAGCCTAAATTGTTGCCATAAAATTAAAAACACAAAGGCTTAAACAACACAGGAATTCGTGCTTCTCTCACTGAACAGTCCAATGAAGGGAGCAGGCTAGAGGAGGTAAGGAGGTTCTGCAGCACACAAAACCCAGCTTCCATCTCTGGGCCTAAAGTATCTGCTGCTGTTTTTGTCAGTTTCCACCCAGGGGGAGGAATAAAGGCAAAAGCAATCCAGGCTCACTTCTTTCTCTTAGTAGTATGACCAGAAGTGCCACAATTTATGTCCAGACCTCAGGAACACAGTTACACCTACCACAATGTAGACATAATGCTGTTTTAGGTGAGGTGAAGTGTGCTCCTCTAACCACTGGAGTCCCATTGTTCAAAAAGAAGAGAAAATCAACATCAGTCAGTAATCGGCAGTGTCTGCCACACCTTTACAAGTCAGACCGTTTTCTGTCTGACTTTGACAACTCTATGAAGAAGAAGAAGACAGTGTTAATCTCACTTTTTCACATATATTATTGCTACCAGAACCAAGACAAAACTTAATAGTTCTGGACTTGTATGATCCTGGAGCAAGGTAAGAGAAAATAGATGACTATCCTGATTTATATAGCTGAAGACATTTTATTGATAGTATGATACCTCTTATCTCTTACCAGAACTTATGAGTTCTGGGATGAGGATATCTCCCTCTTAGCTTAAAATTCTACTTTTTAAAATATGCCATATAGTTGAGAAAGTCTGCATTCCCTACAGTGTCATCTCCTCTCATCCCAGTAGGCACCAGGGTCTCCAGGAAGCTATATGATTGCCAATGGGAACTCCATCCTCAGTGTTTGCCTTGGACTGTTTCTTCATGTCTCCTTGTAAGCCACTGGTTCTTAAAACATTAAGTTCAAATTCTTCATACCTAGGCTCTTGTTTGAATCTTCCTTTACATCCAGACCAATCAACTGATCAGACAAATACCAAAATCACTCTCCCCAAACTACTATGTGCTTGGCATCTACTAGGTGCTTTAAATACTTGATGAAGGAATGAAAACCTGGAACCTCAGTTTTTCTATGACAGTGCTTCTCAGTCATTAACTTGCACCAGGATTACTGGGAAGGCATATTAATAGGCAGTTTCCGAATTAGTAGGTCCAGGGTGGGGCCTGAAATTTTGCATTTCTAACAAATTCCTAATTGATGCTGATGTTACTGGTCCAGAGACCACATTTTGAGAACCATTACTGTAGGATTAGATGAAATTCATATTATCGCCAGAAGGATCTGTTAAATGATGAAACACAGAGGTTGACAAAGGATGGTAGCATTGCCTTATCTTAGAAAAACCAAAGTCTACACTCACACAAGACACCCATATTCATCTGAGTATTTTGCCATATGCCTTGGATATCTCATCATTAAAATGGGGATCAAATGTAAGGAAGGTGCCTTCAGCTGGAGCACACAGAGTTCCCACTACATTATAGCCACCATTATTATCATAGCCATTTATACAAAAAATTAGCAGTATAGATCATTTGAATTGTAGAGTCAACAGAAAACCTTATTTCAAGGTATAATTTATTACCCACTCTCACTGTTCACAAGTAAATATATTTTCTTTCAGAATTATGTTCTATAAACACAGTAATTTGTTTAACCCCATTATGTAGATATGAGTCACTATGAAGTATGGCCCCATTATTTTATTTTAAATGCCATAAAATATCTGGTCATATATTAATCATAAGATCTTTATTACTGAATTACTTTTAGAGCCATGGTGCCAGATAATTGAAAAGGTAAAAATGTCATTCTAAAAATCAGCCCAAACTTCTCTTAATTGCAGTAATCAATTTTCAAACTTTTTGAGTTTCAACTTTGGAATTTAAAAAATTCTAGCTGTTGAAATAAATGTTTAAGTAAAACTCATGAACTAGGCTAGAATATCTTTACATACAATTCTGCTTACAAGGTGCTTTATAATCACTTTTTATCAGAGCCTCTTAATAAAAGTTCTATAAAATAGGTCAGTAATAAGTTCATAATTTTGCAAATGTAGATGATAAGGGATCTGCCTAAGGTTATACTGTACACTGGTAGCAGTTACAGATCGGAGTTTTCAGACCCTGACATTCTATTCTCCCACGCCAATCCACACTGCCTCACTACCCTGTAAATTATTGATTTAAAACCTCATTGCTACCTTAATGGGCCAGGAGGGTGTTATAAAACTTTATGAATTTACTGATTCTGACCTAGTTTATATTAATAATGCCTTATATTTTTATAGCACTTTATGGTGTTCAAAAACATTTTATATAATTTCTCGTTTGAGCCTAACACCCTCACAAGGGAGTAACCAGATTCCCTGAAGAGAAACTCTGCCCAAGATAAGAGATAAGACAAAAGTCCACTTCTCATGATTCATCCTTTCCACCTCTCCACTGATCCCTTTAGTTTATTCCAAGAACACTGGGTGAGTAACATACAGAAAAATGATCCAGTGTCAAGTCAAAGAAAAAATAGTGCTAATGTTTCAAGTGTATTACATCACTTACCCATTGGGTAAGTTCCTTAAACTCTCTGAGCCTTAGTTTGCTTATTGCTAAAATAGTGTATAGTAGGGGTGCCTGGGTGGTTCAGTTGGTTAAGTGACTGCCTTCGGCTCAGGTCATGATCCTGGAGTCCTGGGATCAAGTCCCACATCGGGCTCCCGGTTCAGCAGGGAGCCTGCTTCTCTCTCTGACCCTCTCCCCTCTCATGCTGTTTCTCTCTCTCTCTCTCTCTCAAATAAGTAAATAAATAAAATCTTTAAAAAAATAAATAAAATAAAATAAAAAAGTGTATAATAACGCCTATCTCATAAGGTCATTGGGAATACCAACAAGGTGACATATGTGAATGATTAGTGCTCAGTACATAGTAAATGCTCAGTAAATTGAAGCAATTATCACAAAAGATGAGGAGGTTGATTTCATGGGTTAAGAAGTTTCAAATTATACTACATTTAGTAAAGCTGTATAACAAGATGCATTCATATTTGAGTTGAATTTGATTACTGACTCTGGCCCTATTATCCTATTATCCTGGCCCTATGTGTTATTTTAACACATCTTTGTATTCAGTCTCCTTATCTGTAAGAATAAAATGAAGGGAGAATAACTACTTCATATGGTTTTCTAAGATTAACATTGAATAATATATGTAAGGCAATTGCACCATTCATGCTGCATGCATTTGCTTATTAAATATATTGCTTTTCTTTTTTTTTTTAAGATTTTATTTATTTATTTATTTGACAGAGAGAGACACAGCGAGAGAGGGAACACAAGCAGGGGGAGTGGGAGAGGGAGAAGCAGGCTTCCCACCGAGCAGGGAGCCCAATGCGGAGCTCAATCCTAGAATCCTGGGATCATGACCTGAGCCAAAGGCAGACGCTTAATGACTAAGCCACCCTGGCACCCAAATATATTGCTTTTCTTGTTCTTCTGAATTAGGGGGTGGGACACTCCATGAGGGGTCTTAAGTAAACCAGAGACCAGAGAAGCAATTGCTCCCTGGATAGTTCTTAAGGATATGCCCAGGAGAGAAGAAGGCTAGCTGCCTCCTTCACAACTTTTCTGAAGTTAAGTCTTACTAAAGATATTGATTACCAGCAGATTCATGGCCATTGCCTCATCTTTTTTCTAACAGCTTTGAGATATACTTCAGATACCATACAGTTTGCCCATTTGTGTGTACAATTCGATGGTTTTTGTTTATTCAGAGTTGTGCCACCATCAGCACAATCTAAATTTAGAATATTTTCATCTCACCTAAAGAAAACATTTTATTCATTAGCATTCCCTGTTCTCTTCCTCACTCCCTCCTTCCAAGTTCTAGGCAGTGACTAATTTATTTCCTGCTTCTATATATTTGCTTGTTATATAAATGTATATAACTATATAAAAGTATGCACATTAAATTTATGGTATTTTGTGTCTGGCTCCTTTCACTTCAGTGTTTTCAAGATTCATACACATGAGTACTTCATTCTTTTTTTTTATTGTTCCCCCCCAAAATTTATTGTATAGATATTCCATATTTTCTTTACTCATTCATCAGTTGATGGATATTTGAGTGGTTTGCAATTTTTAAGTATTATAAATAATTCTGCTGTGATAGGTACATATCTGTTTATAATTGCAATGGTTTCCAGATGAAACAACCCTTTTATCCTTGTAAAATATCCCTCTTTATCTCTAGAAACATTAGCGATAATGTTGAAACATTAGTTTTGTCTCACACTACTACAGACTCTACAACTCTTATGGTTACTATTTGCACAGTATACCTTTCTCCATGCTTTTACTCTCAACCTATTTGTGTATTTAAATCTAAGTGTGTCTCTTGTAGACAGCATAACATCAGTCTTACAATCTCTTTTAATTGGATTGTTTAATCCATTTATAGTTAATGTTATTATTTATATAGTTGGATATACCACCGACATCTTGCTTTTATTCCCATGTGTCTGATGTCTAAAAAGACATCAAAATGTTTCTGTGCCTTTCTTTTGCTGCTTTCTTTTGCACTAAGTGAATATTTGGTAGCATAAAATTTTAGTTACTTTAATGATTATTAATGATATTTACTTTTTGAGGTATTTTCTTGGTGGCTGCTCTCGGGCTCAAAATGCTCATCTACTGGGGCACCTGGGTGGCTCAGTTGGCTAGGGGTCCGACTCTTGATTTCAGCTCAGGTCATGATCTCAGGGTCCTGGGATCTGCCCCCATTGGGCTCCTTGCTCAGCAGTGAGTCTGCTGGAAATTCTCTCTCTACCTCCCCCACTACAATTCCCCCCTGCCTGTGAACTTGCTCTCTCTCTCTCTCTCTAAAATAAATGAATAAATCTTTTAAAAAAAATGTTCATCTACTCATCATACTATATTTATTCTAATTTCAGAAAGATTTAGAAATTTTACTCCTGGTTTCTCTTCTCTTTTTTGTGCTCTTATTGTATACATATTGCATCTACATCTATGAAGAATTCAAAAGCAAACTTTTATTATTATTTTATATAATCATATCTTTTTAAAAAGCTAAAAAAAGAAAGCAGAGCAATAACATACTTATAGAATTTATTACATTGATTTTCTTAATTACCCTTTTTAGTTCTCTTCGTTTCTTATTATGGATACTTTCTAGTGTCATTCTCTTACTATAATAGAGCTTTACATCTTGTTGCCACCTGTCTCTTTGGTCATGTTATTTTCAAAAATCATACATTTCTAAATATTATAAACCCCACAATTCATTAAATTGTTTTTTAAGTCAATGAAAAGAAAAAGTAATCAAATTGATTTGTTTTTTTATAATTACTACATACTTATTTTTCCAGAGCTCCTCACTTTTTCATGTGGATTTATTCAAAGTACTGTTTGGTTACTTGCTTTCAACCTGAAGAATTTCAATATTTCTTGTAAGATACGTCTACTAGAAACAAATTTTCCCAGTTTTTGTTTATTTGAAAATGTATTTATTTTATTGAAAATGTCACCTTCATTTTTGAAAGACTGTCGAAAGATGATTGATAGTTCCCCACTCTCCACCGTCAGGATCTTGTATATGTCTTACCACTGCCTTTGGCCACCATTGTTTCTGATAGAAAATCAGCTATTCTATTATTGAGAGTCCTCTTATATATATATGATGAGTCACTTTTTCTCTTTTCAAGATTTCCTCTTTCTCTTTATCTTTCAATGTACTGATTATGCTGGGTTTGGGTGTGGATTTCTGTGTTTATCCAAAATTGGACTGAATTTCTTGAATTGGAGTTCACTGAGTTTTTGGATATGTGGATTAATGTTTCTTTTAATCAAATTTTGGAAGTCTTCAGCTATAATTTTTTTTTAGTTTTTTTCTCCTCCTTTTTCTTCTCTCCTGGTATTCTCAATACACACTTGTTGGTATATTTATGGTGTATTACATTTCTCAGAGGTCCTGAACATATTTCTTAATTATTCCTTCTCTATGTTCTTCACATTGCATGATCTATATTCAAATTCATTGACTTTTTCTTCTCATACTCAAATCTACTTTTGAGATGTGAATTTTTCATTTCAGTTATCAGACTTTTCAACTCCAGAATTTCCATTTTTTAAAAGTTTCTTCTCCTTATTGATATTTTCTTAGATAAGGTATTGTCATCAAGTTCCTATAATCCTTTATAAAATGAGCATACTTGTAAGCTGCTTTCAAGTCTTTGTCTGGTAAATCCAACATATGGTTCTCTAAAAGGCAATTTATATTGCCTGATTTTTTTTTTTTTTTTACTTTGAATGGGTCACACTTTCCTGTTTCTTTGTATATCTCATTTTTGATGTTGTTGAAAATTGGACATTTTAGATAATACATTGTAGCTGCCACTTGTAGATAACTGTTCTTCTCCCTCTGGGGCTTGTTGTTGTTTGCTCTGATCCAAAAATGGCTCTCCTTTACCCTCCCTTTCCTTTGGTATCTCTGTTATGCTTCTTGTTCTAGTCTCACTGATCACTCCTTAAATGCTTCTTTGATGGTTCCTTGTTTCCTTCCATCATAGTAAAGCTTTCCCATATATTTTTCTTTATCTTTCCTTGGAAACTCTGACTTCTGTCTACATACTCCTTGTTGGTGTTTTCATTTACTCCTGTGGTTCCAGGTTTCAAGTGTCTGTTATCCTTGACTCATTTCTCTTTTAAGCTTCCACACTGTCAGCTGACAAGTCCCTTTGAGTCTACCTCTCTGACATCTGTAATTCTTTATCATTTTCTCTTACACCTATAAATAATACCCTGAATTGTCTCCTGCTTTTAGTCTCCATCACTCTTCTACATAATATTGACAGAATATTCTTCTTTAAGTACAGTTGAATTATGACCCTCTCTGCAGTCCCTGCCCCAAAACCTATGGAAAGAAAGAGACAGGGAGAGAGAAATGGAAGGGAGAGAGGGATGAAGGAAGAGATAAGTTCAGGCTCAGACTTCAAGCTACTTTACCTTCTCATCCAAAACAGATTTTTCTCTATCAACATTCCATTATGTATCAAAGGATGTGTTCCACTTGCACACCTATGTATACATTGTCACCTCCATATAGATACTTGCTCCTTATCTCTTGCTTAGTGAAATTTTCTCTATCATTCAAGAACATTCTCAAATGGATGGAGCTGCTCCTCATTCTATAAACTGGAATAGGTTTCTCTCTCAACCCGCATAACACTTGTTTGTATCATCTGCATGTCACAGTTAAATAGTATATTATAAGGTTGTCGGTATACACATTTCAGTTCTTCTACTCCTTGAGGGTGGATATTATTTTATTTATATCATGATACCTAACCAAGCACATTTAACATTCATATTTATATAAAAGTGAATTTATTCAAGAGGATCTCAGATAATGATGATTATTATACTGCCACTGAGAACTTATCCATCTGATTAATTTTATTTTTTAATATGTAAGTATTTTTTAATTGAAGTTAGTTGACACATCTGATTAATTTTAACCCTTTCACAGTAGCCAGGTTGGAAAGTTCTACATTTAACCTAAAATGTTACCACTATTTTAATATTTGTGAATAATCTGAAAACAACCAACAGACTCTCTGGCCTGCCCTCTGTAGGACACACACAGGGAAAGTAGAGCTGGGAGGTGAGCTCCAGTCACGCTCTGCGGTTGCCGGTGGTGCATTGGGAGGAGCGAGAGGCTGCCCGGTGAGAGCCTGGAGGTGAGGGGAATGGCCTCACTCCCGGGGTAGTGTGGGGCGGGTGGATCGATCACCCCAACTTACCCCAGGTCTGCCGGAACTGATCAAGAAAGCAGTCCCACGTGAAGGTCTCCTCCAGTGGGGAGGACACCCCGGCTGTTCCGCCAAGGTCTTGCAGGCGTGAGTATCAAGGCTGTGAGTCTTTTGGGGACAGGCACACAGGCATGCCCAGAGGAAAGAAATAAGGGACGCCAGTAAAGACCCACATTTAGCGCTATTGAGTACCTTCTAGGTTAAACCCTCAAAGCACTCCTGTGATTAAAGCCACATCATTTCAATAGTTCATTCTTCCGTCCATGCCAAATGGATCATGGGGAAGGTGATTGGAAGAGCAATCAAAAAAACAGCTAAAGTGTTTTGGATCCCTATTTATTAAAGTACTTTAATAAGCGAAAAACCTTTGCTCACGATGCTCTTCAGCAGTGCACATTTGGGGATATGGTGCTTCTCAAAGCTCTACCTGTTCCACAAACAAAGCGCATGAAACATGAACTGGCCGAGATCATTTTCAAAATTGGACAAGTCATAGATCCATTGACCAGTAAACCCTACCTACCTGGAAAGACCAGTCAGCTTGGAAACCACCTACTTAACCAAAAATCTGGGAGAACTCAATAGCTCTTCAGCACAGTGAAAGACGATTGGAAGAAGGAGCCAAAGGGGAAGATTTACAAGTTTGCTTTATGAAAAAAGAAATTTTTCTAAGTTTCATTACAAACGGTCCAATTTCTCTTCTGGTTTTTATGGAGTAGCTAAAAGTAAATGAAGTAAAGGCCTTGTTAAAATTTTTCATAAAAGTTTAAGGTCATGTTTTAAATTTCCTTTTCATTGGACATACGTTCCTCTTACAGTAAGTGTGTCTAGCAGTCCCTTGCATTGCTGTGTAAGCTCACTGTTTTAGAAGGTGTATTTTTTTTTCATTCAGAGGAATCTTGAATTTATCTTAGAATCTTTATTTGGGGAGGAAAAATCTTTTGATATAAAACAGATAAGACTGCAGTAAGTGAATATTTATTTTTGGTATCATATATTTGAAATTAATTTTTTCTCTAATTTAACCAGTTACAAATGGAAATAATCAACAGATTTTATCAGAATAAAGTCTGTATTAAGAATGTTGACACATAGAAAATAAAACTTGAAAATTCAAAAAAAATCTAAAATCAAGTTGTTTTTGTTTTGGTTTTCTTTTTTCTATGAGTGCCTATAACAAATAATGCAGTACCTGGTACATAGTAGGTCTGTTAATTTAAATGACTAAATGAACAAAGAAACATTTTTGGCTTACCGTTTTTAATTTGTGGCTCTAACAAGTGTCTTTAATAATGGCAAGTGTTTGTTTTTTTGATGATGGCTTCTCTTTTTTTGAAAATAGCCAACAATAATGAGATTAGTTTGGTGCATAATATTAGTAATCAATTTATTAAAGCAATTTTAACCGCAAGAATGAAAAATAATGAAGAGGTTGATTTTTATGCCAATTCCAAAATCTTTCTTTTTAACTAATTTGCCAGGCACAGTATTTCTTTAGTCATAACTTATATTAATTCCATTAGAAGCATTTAGAAATAATCTGTTTCTGTTGTTGCCTATTTTGTACTCTGATTTGTTATTTCAATGATACTACTTAAAAACTTATTCTTTTGTGGGGTGACTGGGTGGCTCAGTCAATTAAGCTTCCCACTCCTGATTTTGCCTCAGGTCATGATCTCAGAGTCATGGGATCGAGCCCCATGTTGGGCTCCATGCTCAACAAGTAGTCTTCTTGAGATTCTCTCTCTTCCTTCTCCTTCTGCCCCTCCCTCTGCTTGCACACACTCTCTCTCTCTCTCAAATAAATAAATAAATAAATAAATAAATAAATATCTTTTAAAAACTTACTCCTGGGGCACCTGGGTGGCTCAGATGGTTAAGTGTCTGCCTTCATCTCGGGTCATGATCCCAGGGTCCTGGGATCAAGCCCCACATTGGGCTCTTGGCTCAGTGGGGAGCATGTTTCTCCCTCTCCTTCTGCCTCTCCCCCTGCTCATGCTCTCTCTCTCTCTGTATCTCTGTGTCTCAAATGAATAAATAAAATCTTTAAAAAAATTGAAATAAAACTTAAAAAAATAAAAAACTTACTCCTTTGTCTATTTCTTCAATGTTATCTTCCAATATCTGAACCAATTTAAGTAATAAAGCATATGTATTTAAATCACATTTCAAATGAAGTCAGGATTGGACACCATGCTCGATCAAGCTCTGAATACGTGGGGTTTACAAGTGGGAACTATGTGGATATGATTCAATTGAAATTGAGACAAACACTTCTTTATATAGCTTTATGTACAGCTAGGGAAGATATTATAACAAACTAAACCATTAACATGATTCACAATAGTCAGTTTTGGACAGTTGTTTTTCTTCCTTGCCCTTTATCAAACAAAATACAATGATCTTGTATCATTGTGTGATTAAAGATGTACATGTTAAGAGAAGTTGAATTTTAGATTACCTAGGGAAAAGTACAAGTCAAATGAGATTTTTAGAAGCAGCAGATATTTAGGATGGTTTATAAATAGCCCTGTCTGCAAGGAGGGTGACAGAGTGAGAGTCCTCTACAATTAATAGGGATAAAACTTCTCCCTTTCAGTTCTTTTGTGGTTCTGTTATTCTAAAATGATAATAAGAAGCAGTAAAACCTGTATATAATCTGGAGGATATTTGTTTTACTCCAAACATACTCAGCATTTCATTGGATCATTAGCTCCACATGGAAAAATATATGTCATGTTATTTTCTTTGAACCTGTGCCACAATTTTTGCCATAATTCCAGAATGTAGTTGGGTATGTAATTCATTTTTGCTGAAATGAACATATTAGTTTAAAATATTGGGATGAGAAGTATGTTTTTATTTGGAAACACTAAAATATTAGATAATGGAAATTCAATGCTGCCTCTTCTCACAGTCCAGCATTCCTTAAGAATATTCCATAGAATACTTTATACCCTTTCCTTAAAAAAAAAGAAGGTTCTGCATTCAAATAAACTATGAAATTTAACTATCTTTCTTAGTGATTCATAGTTTTGGCCCAAAATGTCACTGAAATGTCCTAAAATGAAGAAATCAGTTTAACTGTTTTATCCAAGCTTCCCCCCGCCAAAAAAATTATTTTGATCCTGGAAACTCTTTTGCAAGGAATTCTTATTAATATTTCACAAACATTCTGTAGCATTTACTTTGAGAAAGGCCGCCAAGCATCCATTTCTGAAATACATGGCTGTGTAATTTAATCTAGCCCTATGCAGTCTAGAAGAATCTAGAGGGGTATGAAGAATTTCTGGCTCATGATTTGCTTAAGTTTGTGTTGTCAGAGCATTCTCCTTCAAGGACTTCAAATGATTGCATACTTCTGGTTTGGCTGGCCAATGGTGGAAAACACATCAGAGATGCTGTGCTGCATTAAGGCAATTCTGTCTCTCTTCTACTATAGTTAAGAAGACTTGTTGGCTTTTTTCCACATTCTGCTCCCATTCACAGATGAGCATTAGAGAGAATTTGGAAATGGAAGGCCCTTATGTCTGCTGTGAACAGGGTCAATTCAGTGTGGCAGCTGTGAGCTGGTGACATAGACTTATATTGACACAACCCACTTTTTTGCTGCAGAATCACAAAGTGAAAGCACCCGGGGCTCTTCTGCCGTTTTCAATAAGATACGAATTTTTCTCTTCCTTGTATTAAGCAGAGATCTGTCATCTTGACTTGTACACTAAATGGTCCATTCTGACTGCCTTGTTTGTGTCCAATCCCAGCCAGAATCCAGAAACATGTGTTAACATTCGGCATGTTTGGGGGCTAGTTGGAAGGGCCTGAGGCAAGACTCCCTGATGCCTGCTGGAGGCTAGTCAATAATCATTAGCCCTTCAAGTGGTGGATGCCCAACATAAACTGTATTTATTTATTTAAAAAAAAAATCTTTACTTTAAGCCACAGGGAAAGGCATTTTAGAGAAGGCAGTTTCCCTGCAGTTACTAGATTGTAATAAAGACATAGTTATGAGGGAGGGGGAGGCTCAGAGGGAGTACTGTTCTCAACAGAAAGAATGGGAAGTCATCAAAATTAATTAATGAGGCTATGTATAGCAATGTCACTTAGTAGCTTCAGTTATTTTTTCATAGCCAACCTTCAAAAGTTCACCACTCACACCAAAAAAAAAAAAAAAAAAGATCTCTTTGCAAAGGGGAATCACCAGTATGCAAAATAATGCATCAAGTTCTTCTATATACAAAACACTCCATTGGTTAAATTAAGAAATTAAATATGATCACTGACTTGGTGCTTTCACTCTGAAAGAGACAAACTGAGGACATTGCAATTAATAAAAGAATATACAGAAACACAGACAACTTTGTAAATATTGGTCATATCTAAGTTAAATAAGGTATCTTTTCTATAGCACTTTTTCTTTATTTCAGTAGTGGAAAGTGAAGAATCTTTATTGCATACAGAGCTTACTGAATAAGAAATTATGCATTTATTGATGCTTTTTTACCCCTTTTAAATTTCTCTCCAGGGCGCCTGGGTGGCTCAGATGGTTAAGTGTCTGCCTTCAGCTCAGGTCATGATCTCAGGGTCCTGGGATCGAGTCCCGCATCAGGCTCCCTGCTCCTTGGGAGCCTGCTTCTCCCTCTGCCTCTCTCTCTCTCTCTCTCTCTGTCTCTCATGAATAAATAAATAAAATCTTTTAAAATAAATAAATAAATAAATAAATAAATAAATAAATAACTTTCTCTCCAAATTCTAATGCTATAACCTATACTACACCATCTATAAGACAGGGAAGCCCATCAAATGAGCTCTGGAGTACACGTGAATTCATTCATCCTTTACTGAAAGAAAAACTGTGATTCTCTACTTTGAACCCAGCTCTGTGCCAGGAAAATTCCTCCTAATATAAGGACAACAACTTTCAGCCAATAAAGATAACTAGCAATGCAGCTATTGGAGTACTTTTCCCAAAGAGTAGGTAAATAGTAAGAATCTCAAATCTAAGCCCATTAATTTGTTGGCTTTTATTGATATAATTTATGCATAGTATTGGTGTCAATTTTCAACCTAAGAATATGAATTAGTATGCATTTCTTCTGGCCTATTTTTTAGGCCCTTACTCAGATAACATTTCCACTTGAAGCTTTGCCTAAAAAGCATTCCCTATAGAACTAAGTTTCTCCTCGGACTTGGGCTGAGAAGCCAACGAGAAGGAAATAAGGCAAAGATGAAATAAAAGGATCCAGGGGGGAAGCTACAAGGACTCAGGATGAGGGCAGCAGAACTGCCACTGGGCTGAAGCCAGGGTAGAGTCAAGCACCTTGCAAAGTAAAGAGCCTTGGAGGAGAGGCATAACACATCCAATCATAGTCCACTTGAAGCATCAAGATGCAAAGCAGAAAGATGGGAGAAAGCTACAAAACAAGGCAGAAAGAAGGATTATCTGAACAAGGGAATGGAATCTGAAGGAAGGGAGTGGGCAGACCACAAGTGAACTCACTGAGACTTTGGTGTGAAGCTCTCAGTTACTTCTGGTGGTGGCCTTAGATTATTAAGAATGCTGAACTGGTAAAAATAAGGAGGACTGGGACATAAATAGAGGTAAATTACAAGCATGGAAGGCATAAAACCTGGATGTGAATATTACTTCCAATTTCCACTAATTATTATTTATGCTACTTTAGGCAAATTGCCTAACTTCTCTCAGAGTCCTAGGGTTCTCTATTTGGAAAATAATAATCCACCTTACCTCACTGCTTATGATAAGATTAAATAGCAATGTACGTAATGTGCAAAACACAGTAATTAGGATATATAAATATGCAGTAGTAAATGGTTAGCTGGTGTTGTTAAATTTTTTTTAAGATTTATTTATTTGAGAGAGAGTGAGCGAGCGAGCATGAGCAGGAGGGGTAGAGAGAGAGAGAGAGAGAATCTCAAGCAGACTCCGCACTGAGCATGGAGCCCAAAACAGGGCTCAATACCAGAACCCCAAGATCATGACTTGAGCTGAAACCAAGAGTCTGACCCTTAACCAACTGTGCCACCCAGGGGCCCCTGTTAATATTTTTAATTTGACAGTAATAATATCATAGAAGAACTTCGAGTTCCTACAGACATTGTGGCAAAGTAAGAAGAAAATAAGTATTCTAAAGCCCATAGTCAAGTAAGAGCTAAGCAGAGCTTTGGATTCCATTCACTTGCATTTTCTTTTCTCTCCCAGGTTGTGAAAATATATAATGATGGTCAAGGTCAACACAATATGGAGAAACATATATATGGAAAAGCATAGTAAGAATCATCAGAGAGCACGACGTGTAGTGTATGGGGAAGACCTATCCTAAGGTGCTGATAATAAAATGAGAAACTATCCAGAATCTACAAGCCCATAATATTTGGTCGTTTCAATGCAAACTGTATTTAAAAGACTGTATTTAAATGACTGGTGCTGGACTCTTAAACCTGACATACAAAGGTAAAATGATTGATATTTGATTCACTTCAGCTCTAGCTCATCTCTGGGCAGAAATTCCACTTTTCTTGAATGGTATTATGGATCTGACGTTCTAGGTTTTTTTGTTTTTTTTCTTTTTTAGACCAACGTGTTTTAAAAGGTATTATAATCAGTCATGAATTAGAGTTATTTGTCTTCCTTCCCTTAGCAGAGTGGTTTGCATAGAATAAACCACAATTTTGGCTTGTTGAGTTAATGAATAGGGGATCTTGTAGGTAGTAGGATCCATCTCTTATTCTTTTTTATATCACCCTTTATATGGAGTCTGACGTGTAAAAAATGTGAAAACTACAAATTTGAATTACATGATGATTGAATTGCTGCTGGTTTTACTTTCTAGCACTTTAACTTTTATTTGATTTCAAGATTCCCATAATAAATTTCCATATTTTTGACCACTACACTTGAGTTCCTCCTCCAAGCATATCTGGATCTAGTATGGGTCTTTCCTATTTTGGTGACAAATTCCAAGTATATCAGGAAAGTATAATTAAAAACTCCCCCTTTCATAAACTGTTACATAATTTGCAAACCAATCAGTGTTTCTAAGTTTGAATGAATAGCTCTACTGCAATCCTAAAAAGTAACTTTTTATTCTTTAGCTCTTTACAAACGTACACACACAGAGACACACACACAGCATACTACATGAACTATGGAGCAAGAAGTCATAACCTTAAATCGACTTTGGCCAATTAGAGTGCTGTTAATATAGATGTATTTTGTTGATTCACTCTCTCAAGGAGTTTTTTAGGAAAAACTAAATTGCAGCTCATTTATAATTCAACATTATTTTCTCAGATTAGAATTGTTTACCGCATGTGTCGGAATGGGATTGCCAACAGAATAGAGAAAAGCAATCAAGCCTTTTCTCATGAACACCAAACAGAAGCCCTGCTGGGGACAAACCCAGTTGAAAGCTACAGCATCAGTTTGGGAAAAACCCCTTCCCAAAACTATTTCCAGAAGCCAGGATGTGGAAAGAGAGAAAACTGTTAAAAATCTTTTTGCGGGGGTACCTGGGTGGCTCAGTGGGTTGACATCCAGCTCTTGGTTTCGGCTCAGGTCATGATCTTGGGGTCATGGAATGGAGCCCCGTGTCTGGCTTGCGCTCAGTAAGGAGTCTGAGATTCTCTCTTCCGCTCTCTCTGCCCCTCCCTGCCACATTCTCTCTCTCTTTTTCTCTCAAATAAATAAATAAATCTTAAAAAAATATTTTGCAATCATGTCAAAACATAAAGCAATGGTTCTACTTAGAGGGGCTCTCTAAGTTTGTAATAGCAGTTTCAATTCCATTATGCTTAATAAATTAGAATTTACTGTGGAGCAATAGAAGTAAATGCACAGAAGCAAGGTTAATGTTTAAGTAACGCCCAGAGGCCCTAAAGAGTGTGAGAAACATTGAAGGAAAGAAACAATGAGTGCCTGCAATGTAACAGCATGGGTGTCTCATGGACAAGGATCAGAGGAAGGTGTGTATGAGTAGAAATTCTGTTCAAACCATGCAGGTCTATAAGGCTTCTGCTGGGCTTTCAATATCTACAGTTGGACTAAAACAGGTTAGGTTCTCATTTTCTAACCTCTCCCCAGAGAATTATCATTCTACTGTCTTTGCTGGCTCCTGACGTCAATTCTTTTTCTTTCCCTATCACTTCTTGCCTCTTCAGTTCGATATCCAAGCAGTTTTTCTCACTATGATCCAGACATTCTGTCCCAGATGGACCACCCACTGAAATGCCCCCTAGCTCAGCCCTCCCCTTCCCTCTGTCATATGGACTGGATTGCTGGGTAGAAAGAGATAAATAAATAATGGAGCAGAAAGGAACTGCTCATTGGAATGTTCACCAGCCAGCTGCTGTGGCTCACACTTTCCTTTTTAGATTTCTCACCTTACAGTCATTTGTGGAAACCCCCTGTGGGTGGATAGTTTTCTACTTTCCTTTGACGTGGGTCAGAACCCCAAATTAAATAGCCAAATATCCCAGATACTCCCTCTTTCAAACACGTCTACAGAACCTGAATCAGGCAATAGTACCAATTAGAACAAACAAGGGTAAAGATGGTAATGCTTTTATTCTTATCAGAAGTTATCTAATCAATACGTAATCATTTATCTCACCTTTGTTACTTGAGCCCCACCCTGATTTCTTCATCACAACATCAAGAAAGGACTTTTCCTACTGATTCTCTGCAGGAAGCCAGAGAATCAACAGTGCAACTCACATTCGTAAACCGCCTCAGTATTTCCAAGAAGTTTTATATAAATTATCTCATTAAAGATTGGGATTCAGTAGGAACCATCTAGTCCAACCTATCATTTTTCTTCATATTCTGCAATAAAGCAGAAGATGGCAAATGTTTTCAGTACACGGTCAAAGAAATATTTTAGGCTTTGCGTACCATCCCGTCTCTGTTGTAGGGTGAAAGTCACCACAGACAGTATATAAACAAATGCGAGTTAAGTGTTCCAACAAAACTTTGCAAAAACAGGTGGAGGGCTGGACTTGGTCAATGGTCTGTTATTTGCCAACCCGTGCTATAAAGGGTTTGTTTACTAATCTCTAAATATATCTTGTGTTTTCCCATCTCTTTGTACTTGCACATGGCTGTTGCTTAGCCTACATGTCCCTTTGTACAAACTAGAAAAAGGAAAAATGTGCCTCCTCTGAGACAACAATTTCGATAGAGACTAGCCCTTGGGAAGAATGAATTAGAAAAAGATTTTAAGCTCTTTCAGGGTCAGGGTCATATCTAGGTATCCAACTATAAGGCACTTAACAATTAATATTGCTGATTTTGATAAAGAAGAAACAATACAGCTTCAGGAATACCTCATGTCCTTTGAACTTAGAATATCAGATTAATTCTTATGCATCTAAATTATTTTCCAGCTTTCTGTTTATATGGGAATTAAAAGGGGTTGTGGCAATTCACAGTTCCCAAATACAGAGTATGAGAGGCCAATATAGTAGGGATTTTTTTTTACTTTGCAGCATCTGAAACTTTTCATTTATTTGGAGATTTCTCCCCCAAATGGATCTTGGCAAAAGACAAAGTTCATCTTCAATATAACACACGAACAAACCAGAACTATTTTTTCAAGCCTCTCCTGCAGCTGGCATGGAGATATGACTACATTTTATCAATCACATGGACTCACCTTAGACTTTGGACCTGGAGCCTCATGACACAAGAGAGAACCCATGGCAGAACCACTCTTGAGGCCACAGCAGCTATACCTAGGGGTCAGAGGTGGTCGCTAAGCCTGTAGGGTAGGTAGTAACATCACCAGACAGGACCTCTCCTGTAATTTTATCTGTGATTAGGTCTGCTGCTTAGTTTCTCTTATTTTGCTCATTACGTGAGCTTGGTTGGCCAGCCTTCTTGGATACTTTACAAACTCAATAATTTTCCAATAAATTGCTTTTTTCTGATAAATCACTAAGATGCTTGCAATGAAGGAGTTAGTTGATACAGCCTTTTCCTCCACATTCTCACCAATAGATGTGATAGCTCTTATTAAAACTTTACCAGTGTGATAAAGAAAAAAATATATCTTATTACTGGATAATTTTTAGATACCAGACTCCTAGAGTAATTGGATGCATTTCTTTATTAATTTTTAACCATTTAAATTTCCTAGAACTGTACTTATTTATCATCCCTTCCCAATAAGCTTTACCATACTCTTTAATATCAGATTTTTAATTTTTTTCCTTACTTATTTTCAGGATACTATTTATAATGTGGATAATGCTATGTTAAATTTTTTAATTCTGGAATTTGTTTTTGATGCACTACATAAAGGGACACTGCAAAGTGGGGGTGGGTGTTATTATCATTACATAGTTGACCATTTATCTCAACAACATTCTTAGACTTTTCTCCTTTCTCTACTTCTTTGTAAGATTGGGCAAGTTTTTTGTTTGTTTGTTTGTTTTAACAATTCTAAATCTCAAAATGTTTATCTCTCAGAATACTTATTACCATGTAATTTAAGAATTCTCTAATTATGCCATTTATTCAGTGTGATCATTATACGCAATGTTAGGAGAATAAGAAAGAATGAGAGACTTGATAGTATTTTATGGTAGTAAGAGTCTGCAGTTAAGAAATGAATACATCTCATATAACAGGAGGCAGAGCAAGGTGGCGGAGGAGTAGGAGACCTGGATTTCGTCTGGTCCCAGGAATTCAGCTGGATAGGGATCAAACCATTCTGAACACCTACGAACTCAACAGGAGAGCGAAGAAAAGAATAGCAACAACTCTCTTAACAGAAAAGCAACCACTTACTGGAAGGTAGGACGTGCGGAGAAGTGAATCCGAGGCGATATTCGGGAGGATAGACGGCGGGGGAGGGGGCCTCTGTCAGCCGCTTCTAGCAAGTGATAGAGCCGAAGAGCACAAAATCAGAACTTTTTGAAGTCAGCTCCGCTGAGGGACATCACTTCAGTGGCTAAGCGGGGGTTGTGGGACAGTGTGGTCTCAGGACCCTCAGGGTCACAGAAAGACCGGGGGTGTCTGAGGGTGGCAGAGCTCCCAGGAATCGGAGCGGGGAAGCTGGCTGCAGAGATGGGGCCGAGGAGCGGGCCTCAGCTTGGGTTTGCCATAAACCCGGATCCACGGCACAGTCGGGCCACTGCTCCTCCAGCAGGGACCCAACAAGCAGCAGATCCGGGGAGACTCCCCTTCCTCCCCTGGGAGGAGTGGCGTGGGAGCGCATCACAGGGATCTGCATGGTTTGGAGACTCCGCACAGGGTCGGGTGCCAGAGATAGAAACGCTCAGTCACAGGCCCACGCGGAGATGGTAGTGACTGACTGCTTTTCTCTGGGTGTGCACTGAAGAATGGGGCCCCGAGTTCTCGGCTCCACCCAGGTGGAGATTGGGAGGCCGCCATTTTCACTCTCATCCTCCAGAGCTGTACCGAGAGCTTGCAGGGAAAAAAAGCTCCCAAGAGCAAACCGGAGCAGATTACTTAGCCCGGACCGACAAGGGCGGGGTAATTCTGCCTCCGGCAAAGACATTTGGGAACCACGGCAACAGGCCTCTCCCCCAGAAGATCAGCAAGAACCGCCAGCCAAGACCAAGTTTACCGATCAATGAGAACAGCAGAACTCCAGAGCTAGGGGAATACTGCACATAGAATCCATGGCTTTTTTACCATGATTCTTTAGTCTTTCAAAGTTAATTTTTTTTAAATTTTTCTTTTTCCCTTTTTCAACCAACATCTTATCAATCCCTTTTTTAAAAAGCATTTTTATTTTTCATTTTTAGAGTCATATTCTATCCCTTCAAGGTAGTTACCGTTATTTTTGGCATATATATAAAAGTCGTTCTCTCCTTAAAATTTTGAGGTACAGAATCTTCTAACAGATCAAACTATACCCTAAATCTCTAGTGTATGGCTTTGTTCTAGTCTCCTGCCTGATCACATTCTCTCCATTTTTTTTTTGAAATCCTTTCTTTTCTCAAACGACTTCTTATCAATTCCTTTTATTAAATTCTTTATAATTTTCATTGTTACACTCATATTCCATCCCTTCATTGTATCAACCCTTATTTTTATACATATATAAGTTTCTCTTTCTTTAAAAATTTGGGAGGCACTTTCTTCTAACAGACTAAAATACACCCAAAATCTAGTGTGTGGCACTGATCTATGCACCAACGTGATCATATTTGATCATATTCTGTTTTTTTTTGTTTTGTTCTGTTTTTGTTTGTTTTTATCTTTTTCTTTTTCTTTTTCTTTTTTCTTTCTTTCCCTTTCTTTTCCCCCATTTCAGGTCTTTTCTGATTTGTTTAGAGTATATTTTCTGGGGACGTTTTTATCCTGTTAGCATTTTGTTCTCTCGTTCATCTGCTCTCCTCTGGACAAAATGACATGATGGAAAAAAGCATCTCAACAAAAAGAACAAGAGGCAGTACCGACTGCCAGGGACCTACTCAATACGGACATAATACGATGTCAGACCTAGAGTTCAGAATGATGATTTCAGATACTAGCTGGCTTGAAAAAAGCATGGAAGTCATCAGAGAAACCCTTTCTGGAGAAATAAAAGAACTAAAATCTAACGAAGTCAAAATCAAAAAGGCTATTTTTGAGGAGCAATAAAAAATGGAGGCTCTAACTGCCAGGATAAATTAGGCAGAAGAGAGAATTAGTGATATAGAAGACCAAATGATGGAAAATAAAGAAGCTGAGAAAAAGAGAGATAAACAACTACGGGATCACAAGGGCAGAATTTGAGAGATAAGTGATACAATAAGATGAAAAAACGTTAGAAACAACGTATTGCAGAAGAAAAGAGGGAGGGGCAAAAGGTATATCGGAGCAAATTATAGCAGAGGACTTCCCTAATATGGGGAAGGAAACAGGCATCAAAATCCAGGAGGCACAGAGAACCCCTCTCAGAATCAATAAAAATAGGTCAACACCCCATCATCTAATGGTAAAACTTACGAGTCTCAGAGACAAAGAGAAAATCCTGAAAGCAGCTCGGGACAAGAGATCTGTAACCTACAAAGGTAGAAACATTAGATTGGCAACAGACCTATCCACAGAGACCTGGCAGGCCAGAAAGGACTGGCATGATATCTTCAGAGCACTAAACGAGAAAAATATGCAGCCAAGAATACTATATCCAGCTAGGCTGTCATTGAAAATTGAAGGAGAGATAAAAAGCTTCCAGGACAAAAACTAAAGGAATTTGCAAACACGAAACCAGCCCTACAAGAAATATTGAAGAGGGTCCTCTAAGAAAAGAGAAAGCCTAAAAGCAACATAGACCAGAAAGGAACACAGACAATATACAGTAACAGTCACCTTACAGGCAATACAATGGCACTAAATTCATCTTTCAGTAGTTACCCTGAATGTAAATGGGCTAAATGCCGCAATCAAAAGACACAAGCTATCAGATTGGATTAAAAAACAAGACCCATCGATATGCTGTCTGCAAGAGACTCATTTTAGACCCAAAGACACGCCCAGATTGAAAGTGAGGGGGTGGAAAATCATTTACCATGCTAATGGACACCAAAAGAAAGCTGGGGTGGCAATCTTTATATCAGACAAATTAGATTTTAACAATTGTAAATATCTATGCCCCTAACATGGGAGCAGCCAATTATATAAGGCAATTAATAACAAAAGCAAAGAAACACATTGACAACAATACAATAATAGTGGGGAACTTTAACATCCCCCTCACTGAAATGGACAGATCATCTAAGCAAAAGATCAACAAGGAAATAAAGACTTTAAATGACACACTGGACCAAATGGACTTCACAGACATATTCAGAATATTCCATCCCAAAGCAATGGAATACACATTCTTCTCTAGTGCCCATGGAACATTCTCCAGAATAGAGCACATCCTAGGTTACAAATCAGGTCTCAACCGGTACCAAAAGATTGGAATCATTCCCTGCATATTTTCAGACCACCACACCTTGAAACTAGAGCTCAATCACAAGAGGAAAGTCAGAAAGAACTCAAATACATGGAGGCTAAAGAACATCCTACTAAAGAATGAATGGGTCAACTAGGAAATTCAAGAAGAATTAAAAAAAATTCATGGAAACCAATGAAAATGAAAACACAACTGTTCAAAATCTTTGGGATGCAGCAAAGGCAGTCCTAAGAGGAAAGTATATAGCAATACAAGACTTTCTCAAGAAACAAGAAAGGTCTCAAATATACAATCTAACCCTACACCTAAAGGACCTGGAGAAAGAACAGCAAATAAGGCCTAAACCCAACAGGAGAAGAGAAATAATAAAGATCTGAGCAGAAATCAATGAAATAGAAACCAAAAGAACAGTAAAACAGATCAACGAAACAAGGAGCTGGTTCTTATCAAAAAGAAAAGAGAAATGACCCAAATCAACACAATCATGAATGAAAGAGGAGAGATCACAACCAACACCAAAGAAATACAAACAATTATAAGAACATATTATGAGCAACTCTATGCCAGCAAATAAGATAACCTGGAAGAAATGGATGCATTCCTAGAGATGTATCAACTACCAAAACTGAACCAGGAAGAAATAGAAAACCTGAACAGACCTATAACCACTAAGGAAATTGAAGCAGTCATCAAAAATCCCCCAACAAACAAAAGCCAAGGGCCAGATGGCTTCCCAAGGGAATTCTACCAAACATTTAAAGAAGAATTAATACCTATTCTCCTGAAACTGTTCCAAAAAATAGAAATGGAAGGAAAACTTCCAAACTCGTTTTATGAGGCCACCATTACCTTGATCCCAAAACCAGACAAAGACCCCATCAAAAAAGAGAATTACAGACCAATATCCTTGATGAACACAGATGCGAAAATTCTCACCAAAATACTAGCCAATAGGATCCAACAGTGCCTTAAAAGGATTATTCACCACAACCAAGTGGCATTTATCCCTGGGCTGCAAGGTTGGTTCAACATCTGCAACTCAATCAACATGATACAATACATTAACAAAAGAAAGAACAAGAATCATATGATCCTCTCAATAGATGCAGAAAAAACATTTGACAAAGTACAGCATCCTTTCTTGATCAAAAGTCTTCAGAGTATAGGGATAGAGGGTACATACCTCAATATCATAAAAGCCATCTATGAAAAACCCACAGCGAATATCATTCTCAATGGGGAAAAACAGCTTTCCCCCTAAGGTCAGGAACGCGGCAGGGATGTCCACTACCACCACTGCTATTCAACATAGTACTAGAAGTCCTAGCCACAGCAATCAGACAATAAAAAGAAATAAAAGGCATCCAAATCGGCAAAGAGGAAGTCAAACACTCACTCTTTGCAGATGATATGATACTTTATGTGGAAAACCCAAAAGACTCCACCCGAAAACGGCTAGAACTCATACAGGAATTCAGTAAAGTGACAGTATATAAAATCAATGCCCAGAAATCAGTGGCATTCCTATACACCAACAACAAGACAGAAGAGAGAGAAATTAAGGAGTCAATCCCGTTTAGAATTGCACCCAAAACCATAAGATACCTAGGAATAAATCTAATCAAAGAGGCAAAGGATCTGTACTCAGAAAACTATAAAATACTCATGAAAGAAACTGAGGAAGACATAAAGAAATGGAAAAACGTTCCATGCTCATGGATTGGAAGAACAAATATTGTGAAGATGTCAATGCTACCTAGAGCAATCTACACATTCAATGCAATCCCCCAACAAAATACCATCCACTTTTTTCAAAGAAATGGAGCAAATAATCCTAGAATTTGTTTGGAACCAGAAAAGACACCAAATAGCCAGAGGAATGTTGAAAAAGAAAAGAAAAGCTGGTGGCATCACAATTCTGGACTTCCAGCTCTATTACAAAACTGTCATCATCAAGACAGTGTGGTACGGGCACAAAAACAGACACATAGATCAATGGAACAGAATAGACAGCCCAGAAATGGACCCTCAACTCTATGGTCAACTCATCTTTGACAAAGCAGGAAAGAATGTCCAATGGAAAAAAGACAATCTCAGGGCATGTGGGTGGCTCAGTCGTTGAGCATCTGCCTTCGGCTCAGGTCATGATCCCAGGGTCCTGGGATCGAGCCCCACATCAGGCTCCCTCCTCGGAGGGAGGCCTGTTCTCCCTCTCCCACTCCCCCTGCTTGCATTCCTACTCTTGCTATCTCTCTCCCTCTGTCAAATAAATAAATAAAATCTAAAAAAAAAAGGTAAAAAGACAGTCTCTTCAACAAATGGTGTTGGGGAAATTGGACCGCCACATGCAGAAGAATGAAACTGGACCATTTCCTTACACCACACACAAAAATAGACTCCAAATGGTTGAAAGACCTAAACGCTGGATGGACAGGAGTCCATCAAAATCCTAAAGAACACAGGCAGCAACCTCTTCGACCTCAGCTGTAGCAACTTCTTCCTAGAAACATCACCAAAGGCAAGGGAAATAAGGGCAAAAATGAACTATTGGGACTTCATCAAGATAAAAAGCTTTTGCACAGCAAAAGAAACAGTCAACAAAACCAAAAGACATCCGACAGAATGGGAGAAGATATTTGCAAATGACATATCAGATAAAGGGCTAGTATCCAAAATCTATAAAGAACTTCTTAAGCTCAACACCCAAAGAACAAATGATCCAATCAAGAAATGGGCAGAAGATATGAACAGACATTTTTCCAAAGAAGACATCTAAATGGCCAACAGACACATGAAAAAGTGCTCAACATCGCTCAGCCTCAGGGAAATTAAAATCAAAACCTCAATGAGATATCACCTCACACCAGTCAGAATGGATAAAATTAACAAGTCAGGAGACAACAGATGTTGGCAGGGATGCGGAGAAAGGGGAACCCTCCTACACTGTCGGTGGGAAAGCAAGCTGGTGCAACCACTCTGGAGAACAGTATGGAGGTTCCTCAAAAAGTTGAAAATAGAGCTACCATACAATCCAGCAATTGCACTACTGGGTATTTACCCCAAAGATACAAATGTAGGGATCCAAAGGGGTCCATGCACCCCAATGTTTATAGCAGCAATGTTCACAATAGCTAAACTGTGGAAAAAGTGAAGATGTCCATTGACAGATGAATGGATAACAAAGAAGTGGTATATATATACAATGGAATGTTATGCAGTCATCAAAAGGAATGAAATCTTGCCATTTGCAACGACGTGGATGGAACTGGAGGGTGTTATGCTGAGCGAAATAAGTCAATCAGAGAAAGACATGTTTCATATGACCTCAGTGCTATGAGGAATTCTTAATCTCAGGAAACAACCTGAGGGTTGCTGGGGGGGTGGGGGGTGGGAGGGAGGGGGTGGCTGGGTGATAGACATTGGGGAGGGTATGTGCTATGGTGAGCGCTGTGAATTGTACAAGACTGTTAAATCACAGGTCTGTACCTCTAAAACAAATAATACATTATGTGTTGAAAAAGAAGAAGAAGAAAGCAAGAGGGGAAGAATAAAGGGGGGGAATCGGAGGGGGAGATGAACCATGAGAGACTATGGACTCTGAGAAACAAACTGAGGGTTCTAGAGGGGAGGGGGGTGGGGGGATGGGTTAGCCTGGTGATGGGTATTGAGGAGGGCACATTCTGCATGGAGCACCGGGTGTTATACACAAACAATGAATCATGGAACACTACATCAAAAACTAATGATGTAATGTATGGTGATTAACATAACAATAAAAAATTTTTTTAAAAGCAGTTACATGGGAAAATGTTTACTCTCTAGCTTTATTTCATAATGGGCTGGGATAGGAGTTGGGGACATATACTACGAAATTACAATACTAAGAAATTAGTATTGACAGATTTTATTCACAAGCTAAGATGACTAATGGTGATAATAGTGATTTAAGCAGAAAGAAACCCTTATTTATCTAAGCAGAAGTAAACAGTGATGTAAGCAGAAGGAAACACTGAAGCAAAGAATTACCTCTGACATTCTGTGAAGATAAACTATATTCTTAATTTGGTGGGGGAAAGTGAAGAAAATATATTGAATTATAATTCTAAGTTGTTGGTGAAAACATGGTCTTTACTGTAATATTCCAGTACTGAGAAATAAGCTTACTACATGATGAATAGTTACCATCTCAAGAAACAGTTTCCAAAGGCAATTCAAGAATATGCCTAAATAGGTAAAATTACAAATATATTCAAGACAAAAATAATAAACGTAAAAAAAGTCTTTCCACAACTTTTAATTAGAGCAGAATGAAACTTGGCAGCTTCATCTGGGACACTTCAGAAAAGATCATGCCCTAGGATGAACCCGGTCCCTGACTGACAGGTCAGAGTGTTTTCACTTAATTAAACCCATGGAGGGAAGTCCTCTTTGGGTTTGTGTGGAAGATATAGAAGAAGTATAAGAAGCCTTTCCTTACCATGCTTGTGTGAAAGTCTGCTTTAGCTCCATTGCATTCAAGACATTCCCACTTCCACACCCCCAGGCATACACTCCTATCCAGGGGCCAGATATGGAGAGAATCTGGCAGAAGGCATTCCTTGAGTCTGTTCCCATTACCCTGATAATTTGCTTTTTTGCAATACTTATAAACCATCAGTTTTAGCTTTGAGAGCACACAGCCCACCCACTGAGGCAAAGTGTTCTTTTCTTGACTAAGCATATGCCCAAATATTGGAACGAATGTAAGAAGAGGTGAAGAAGCCTCCACAGTTAGGAAAATAAAGAATTATTTAAGGTTGAAAGACAAAATTTAATCTTTTGAATGCTAAAAGCTAAAACCTATATCTACATGATACCCAAAGAAGGATGCTGCTTTTCCATTAATTTTGTCCATTCATTCATTTATACGGGCATGCAGTTAATTTTGCTGTCCACCTACTGAACATAAGGCATGTGTGGTCTTTGGTGATTAAGTGGAAAAGAAAGACAAAGTCCTCGTTCTCATGGATCTTGTATGCATGAAAGGCCTGCCATTGATTAATGGTGTCTCATGTAAGCTTCATGTTAGAATACCTTAGGTCCTATATATACAAATTCAATCTTTGGAATCCAGTCATTTGGGTCCATTTGATGTGAGATTTAAGATGCAAGTTTTAGGATACATTGTTGATGATGAGGCCACCTGGGCTATCAGAGAATAACAGCCAGAAAGGGGAGGCCCAGCCCTCCTCTGACGTGGTAGAACTCTCACATCCCTGGCTACAGGAGGCATAAAATGGGCACTGGGTAGCCCTGCCTGCTTCTCCACCTGGTTTATCCTTTGCTCTGTATTGCCAGATTAAATCCATTAACCATGATTTCTAAACATATGTGACTGCTATGACTGTCCTCTCAAACGTCACATTCCTGCTGAGTCACCCTTACTGAAGCTCTTGGATGCTGACATTTTCTAATCAAGAAGATGTATGGAAAGCAAGCAGACAAAGTGAGAATGTAATTACAGATCTATCAAAGTGAACACAAATAGGTTAATGGCAAGGAAAGCAAAGGGAAATAGTTTTGCTTTAATTAGAGTAAGCAGAATTGTCCCTACCAAAGGTGACACTGAAAGTACCAAGGATGATAATAAGCCTGACATGAGAAAAGCTAGTGAGAAGGTCTTTCCATTTAGAGAAAGGGGGAGAAATACCTAAAACAGTGAAGTGCATTGGTCCTAGGAATAGAAAGCAGGCTAGTGTAGCAAGAATAAGAGAGTTAAGAGAAGGTGGTATAACAAGATGTTGAAACATTAGGCAGAAACCAGGTCAATCCAAGCCTTGTAGACTTTGCTAACATCAATCAGATGATGCTTTGCGTTTATCTGCCAGGTTCTTGTTTATAGCTATTCAGATGGAGAACAGTAGACTGAAGTTCTAAAGGATAAAATAAATAGAGCTAAACAATGACTTAGCAAAAATTAAGATGTGTACTAAATATTTAAATGGCAACCACACCACTGATGTGGTTACTCTCCAGAGAACTGCCCTCATTATGACACAGATGTGAGAATCCTATGAGGCTTTTTATTAAGAAAAAACTACAGCTTCATGTTAAGGACTTAACAATTTAGTTATAAATGAGTAGAATTAAGTAATGTTGGTTTTCTATCAAATTCATTAATGTTTTGCTGAAACATGATAGACACTTAGAAAAAATTAAATTGTGTTTCCAACCTTAGCAATAGTATATAACAATATACTACATTTGGCTTCTGGATATTTGTCATTCTTCATGGAATTATCCATATATATGCATATACTATATGTATGCTTCCATATTACCATATAGTTTAATGGAATAAATGGCTTGTTCTTAGGCAGTTTGCAAAGCAACAGCTTTACTATAAGGGTATAGAGAGACTCTGCACTGGGCATGAAGAATGCTCACATACCATACTTCCTTTTTAAAAAAGTTAATATTATTAATATTGAAAGAGAAAACCTGAAAAGCAAATAAATCTCCAAATGTAGAATCCTTAGATTTCTATTATAATGAAGAATGGAATATCACATAATTTAAGAAGAGGGGGCAAGAGATCTTATAAAGATTAAGATCTTCAGATCTGCTGTAAGATTGCCCCATTGCTCTTAAATGAACTTGAGAATAGATCAGGATGAAAGAGGACACATATACAGTAGAAGAAAGCCTCCTGGCTCCCTAACACAGGTCAAGTCCAGGTGCATTTTCTCAACCACTGGGGAGAAGCATGACTTTCCATTTTTTCCCTGTGTTAGACAGAATACAGCATTTCAACCTGAATCACATTGTGAAATACCTTGCTGTGAATGATAGAGGATACCCACATAAGGAGAGAGAGTTTCAAGTAAGAAAAATGATGTTTCTTGTTTAATAATTCTGGTGTGTTGCAAAGCAGTGTTAATTTTTCTTGAATATATATTGAATATCCAGCAGAATCCCTTCCTCGAAGCCAATTTCTCTAGGTTTCTTGTCCCCTGGTGTATCTTCAGCATTTGGAAAAAGGTCTACTCATATTAGGTGCTCAATATATTTGGTTATTTATGAAGAGAGAGGAAATAATAGAGATGTACAGTATAATATTCTCGATATACAATGTAAATCCTAAGTCAAAATCTGCTCCTAGATTTTGGCTTGGCTACTATCTCTCACAATTAAGATAGTGCAGTAGTGGTTAAGAGATCAGGGCTCTAAAATCTGAGAAAAATCATGAGTCATTTCTGACTTAACTACTTGATAATTTTATAAAACTGGGTCAGATACTTGACCTTACAAAGCCAATTTTCTCCTTAGAAAATGTATAAAATAACAGAAACCATCTTCCACAGTGATTATGAAGATCCAACAAAGTAACACAAATTACTTAAGTAACATACCTCACTCATGTTAAGTGCTCAGTGAATGGTCATCTATTAAAACAAACAACTGAATAACCAAGCATTATGCAACAGTAAAACTATGTCTATCCTATGTTTTCTAGATTCATTTCAACCTGCAATTTTCACATCCAAAGAGAGTTGTGGTATTTTTAAGTCTTAACACATAAAATGTTTATTTCCATATATATAAGGCAATCAGCAAATGGTACACAATCAACATATAAAGATAATTGGATATCTAATACAAGACCAAATGCTTTATTTATTCATAATTGAAGGAAAATAATCATTACCAACAATTAAGATATAAAGTCAATCCATTTGATTAATCATGGCTTTAATTTCATGCTAGCTTATGATGTGGTCTATTGCACAGGCAGACTACAAGACTTTCTAAATTATTTTATAAGACTTTTGAGTCTTGGGGCACCTGGGTGGCTCAGTCGGTTAAGCATCTGCCTTTGGCTCAGGTCATGATCTCAGCTTCCTGGATTAAGGCCCACATTGGGCTCCCTGCTCATAGAGGAGCCTGCTTCTCCTTCTCCCTCTGCCTGCAGCTCCCCCTGTTTGTGCTCTCTCTCTCTCTCTGTTAAATAAATAAAAGAACTCTTAAAAAAAAAAAAGACTTTTGAGTCTGTTCTTTATTCTGTCAGAAGTGAGTGTGAATTTTTCAACTCACATTAGTTGATGCCTACAACAAGTAATGCTAAGTGACTTCCAAAAACCAACATTCTTTCTTTTCATGTGACAAGTCAGTAGATGTGAGACCACAGCTACAGTTCTGCTCCACAACAACTGAGTTTGGGTCTGTTTCTAGGTGTTCTTCAGTCCAGGCTTCCAGGCTAAAGCAGCAACCCTTCAGTGTGATGTGTCCATTTTTGTGTCAAAAGGAAAGAACCAAAAGAGCTGGGAGAAAACTGCACATGCCTGCTAAATCTTCTTCTCAGATATGACCATTGAGTGAAACATATCACCTACATACCATAAGGCCAAGTACAAAGTCAGTGAGGCATGGACCTATATTCTTCCCACACATGTTACATGACAATGGGTAGAGATCAATAATCACTTTTTACCAGAGGAGAAAGTGATGAAACAATGCTAAATAGGCTTCATAGAAACTGGGATTCAAATGAAATTTCCCCACCTATAAACATAATTTGAATGAAATACAAACCAGGTGCAGATCTTCAAGAAGGCAGATAAAATATTTAAAAACACTTCTTGAGTGACTGTAAATAGTAAGGACTTAATCTCTCTGTCCATGTTACTTGAAAGTGTATTTGACAGAAGAATAAATCTGTAAATCTCCAAGATTTCTTAATGGGAACAGATGAAGAGAGCATTAAGCACACATGAGGATGAAACCATAGGGCATCACCGATTCATTTTGTCTTTCCGATAAGATCTTCCCTTTATAAATAAAGGAAAACAGTTTTAGAAAAGAAGATGAAAACCAATCAAACATAAAGCCATATTCAAACCCAATCAAAGAGGCTAATCTCCCAGGAAGGACAGTGGATTGATATACTGGGAAGATGAATCAAACAACATCCAAAGCCAAGAACCAACCCTGAGATTTGACAATCAATGAATCACTGGACACCTAATCAGCCTGTCTCCTTAGAACACCATGATCTAAAGGCAAATCAATAACAGTCAATCATATTATGCTCTTGTTAAAATGGTGAATGATGAGTGAAGACCAGGCAGTTGAAAACTTTCTACAATATTGCTTTGGGCAATAAAACATAGGGAATCCAAGGAGAAAATCATGAGGTTGGCAATGTAGGAAATAAGGCCAGTCTCTGACAGTTAGCATGTTAGCATAGATGAGATATCTGACCTGAAGGACTGTGCTGTGAACTACTGGCCACTTTGGTGCCTGGAAGACCTGGAGGTAATATATATCAGAGATGTCCCAAAGGGGCTTTCCAGAGGTTCTTGTGTTGGAGAAATGTCTTGTAATCTTTCTTTAGAAAGTCTCAACAGACTAACAACAGGAAAGTCAATCTAGAGATGACTGAGTACCTCAAGCCCCTAATTTCCAGCAACTAGTGATCTGAGGGAAGGCGGTTCACCATTCTATCTCATGGCTGCTGGTGAGAAGCAGGGCAACATAGAAGCTTCTTTACTAAGCAGCACTTTTGCTTTCTTAAGTTAGGTAGTAGGGCTAGAGGTGATGGATAGATAGGTAAATAGATAGATAGAGCTTTGCACACCCTTTATTTTTTCATTCCAACTCAGTAATTCTCAGCCAGGAGCAATTTTGCTCCCCCAGGGAATGTTCGGCAGTGTCTGGAGACATTTTTTTTATTTTCACAGCTGCATAGATGCTACAAGCATCTGGTGGGTAGAGGCCAAGGATATTGCTAAACATTTTACGGTGAACAGTATCATCTCCCACAACAAGTAATTATATGGCTCAAAATGTAAATAGGCTGAGATTAAGAAGCCCTGGTCTACCTGAAGCTTGAACTCCTCTGAAGACATTACTTACTCTGTGACCCTCTCAAGTTCTGGTTCTACTTGAAGGCCTCTCGATTTGCTGTTCCCTCCATATAAAAAGTTCTTCCCTTTTTCCTCTTCATGATCTGCTTCTTTGCATCTATCATTTGGAGTCAGATATCACCTTCTCAAGTGAAGCCTTCTCTCAAACTACCTGCCCCTCCAGTGCCTGCTTTGTTTATCAATATTTGCTATGTCATATGATTTATTTTGTTTGTTTCTTGTCTATCTTCCCATATTAGAATATGAACTGTGTCTTTTTCTCCCAATGATATATGAGTAGTACTTAGAATAATGCCAAGGGCATATAAGAAATTCATAGATGTTTATCAGTCCATCATATAGGATATCTTTACCCAGACTGTAAAGTTCTTAGGTGGATACCCCAAACTCTAATAGAAATGTCCAGGAAGACAGAACTGGAATGTAATGGTAAATTAACAAGCCTAATCTAATCAACTGCTTGGATTATCATATCACTAGCATGAAACATAAAAGAAGATGCCCAAAGAGGAAAAAAATGTGATCATGGGCTGTAGTAAGTAATTCAATACTGACAGGGAGGGAGGGAGAAAGAGGAATGCTGTGTATAGCAGCCATGAATATAGTCATTTCAGAGATATGTATACTCTGCTGTGGGGGATGAGTGACTCATCAGACCTCATCACAGTGGGATTGGGAATTTATGAGTTTTCACCTCCTTTTGCTCAGATTCTATTTTTACTAAAGAAGTAGCCTCAGCTTTCTAGTTACTCTAATATTGGAAAAAGGACTACTTAAAGGATAGGCAAAAACGGTTTGGTCCTAAAAAGTGACCCAGGCAATTAGAAAGACCTAGGAAAGTTGCATATTTTAACTAAGCCACAGTTCCCACTCTTGTATATGCTAGTATCTACTGTATGGAAAGACCATAAAATTTAGTAGCAAATGTCCAAAATATATTAGTATATTTTTGTTTTGGTTTTGAAATTTTTTTGGCTATCATGATGACAAAGATAATTTATACTTCAGTCTCTTTTTTTTTAAATTAAATTCACTTAGTCAAGGTATAGTACATCATTAGTTTTTGATATAATGTTCAATGATTCATTAGTTGAATATAGCATCCAGTGCTCATCATAGCATGTGCCCTCTTTAATTCCCATTACCCAGTTACCCTATCCCCCCCACCCACCTCCCTTTCCTCAACCTTCAGTTTGTTTCCCTGAGTCAAGAATTTCATATGGTTTGTCCCTCTCTCTGATTTCTTCCCATTCAGTTTTCCCTCCCTTCCCCTATTGTCCTCTGCACTATTCCTTATATTCCACATATGAGTGAAACCATTTGATAATTGTGGTTCTCTGAGTGACTTATTTCACTTAGCATAATACCCTCCAGTTCCATCCATGGCGATGTAAATGGTAGATATTCATCCTTTCTGAAGGCTGAGTAATATTCTATTGTATATATAAACTACATCTTCTTTATCCATTCATTCATTGAAGGACATCTCTGCTCCTACAGACACTTCTCCAAAGAAGACATACAAATGGCCAACAGACACATGAAAAAATGCTACACATCACTTGCCATAAGGGAAATACAAATCAAAACCACAATGAGATACCATCTTACACCAGTCAGAATGGCTAAAATTAACAAGACAGGGAACAACAAATGTTGGCGAGGATGTGAAGAAAGGGGAAATCTCTTACACCATTGGTGGGGATACTTCAGTCGCTTTTGACCTTAGTCAATGTGGATGAGTTTCTCTGAATCTGACCAGCCATGGAAGTCCTGACAAGAGTGAAGTTTTAAAATTTTAAGGATAGAGATGTCACTGAAGTGGCTTTGTCTTTTGAAACTCAACCAAAGACAGCCAGAACCAAATGAGCTTGTCCTGTATAGTAGATACTACCAGCACTCACCAACATCTGGTTTCCTTCTCTTTTTGGTTACACAGAAGATCACACTTCCCAGCCCTCTTGAAGTTAGGTGGGGTCACGTAACTAGTTCTGGCCAATGGTAGTGAGTGGAACCTCTGATATGTGTCATTTAGAAGCTGAAACAGAAGAGCAGTATGAAACCTTCACCTACCCTCTCACTTCCCCCTCCACAGGGACTGCTGAAGCCACAAGTAGAACTGGTGTTACTTATATTAATATGTCTCCTGAATGTATGAATGGAGTAGAATGCCCCAGTGAGATATAATGGGCATGAGTATAAAAATTTCTCTTGGTTAGGCCACTAAGATTTGGGGATTGTTTGTTTTCCCAATGTAGACATATGCTGTCTATAAAACTTGTCTTGCCAAAATATAATAGGATAAACAGAAAAATTTAGAACTAGTGCTTAGTGGAGGCTGGAGCAATTGTGACCCTTCCCTACTGGGAAGAGGAGAGTGGAGAATGTGTGGGGGAAGAGAGGCATGCCCACGTGCACACATGCATGTTTACAATGTGATTAGATGGATTACACATGAATGGATAACTGCAGGTCTAAAGTGTGCATGCATGCATGCATGCTCTAGAACATAAAACCCTGAATTAAATGCATCCAACTTTTTTGGTACTTCAATAATTCTTTATTCTATAGAGTTTCAATTTATTTTACTGCATTCCTTGAATTATGAACTTGCAGGAGATTTACTGTAGCAGGCTCCTTGAGAAGTATATTTTGGCTTTGCAGAATAGGGGTAACTCTTACTTCCAGCACAATATATGCTCAACTAAATTCTCTCTATAAAGTCAGAGAAGGCATTCAGGGAGACAGCTCATGACTAAAAATGCAACACATCATATGCCATTCACTGACCCTGAATGAGCACATGGGATTGTTCCCTAGAACCAGACACTTGCTTAGAGGTACCCTCACCATCATACATAGGGCTGAAGATTGCAGTACTCACATATCTCCACAATGGATCATGATGAATGGGATAGGTTTGCATCAGGGTCCACAGATAAGAACTTTTTCTTTTTGAGAGAGAGAGAGAGAGAGAGAGAGAGCATGAGTGGTGAGGACAAGGTGGGGCAGAGGGAGAGAGAGAGAGAGAATCTTCAGCAGGCTCAGGGCTCCATCTCACAACCCTGAGATCATGACCTGAGCTGAAATCAAGAGTTGGACCCTCAACTGACTGAGCCACACAGGCGCCCCAAGAACTTTTGTCTACAGATAATCAGCCTAACAAGAAATAAAACTTAACCTCTGCTTTTTGTGGGCTAAAGATTAGGAGTGAATGTGAAGCAATCCAAAATACAATACTCTTAATTTTGCAAGTTAGAGAAAGAAAAAAGCAGAGAGTGAAATAGTATTGTGATAGCTCCTTCAGAGTGTAAATGTTATATTCTCTCCCGCTCTCTCTCACTCTCTCTCTGTCTCACTTTTACTCTCTCCTCCATCACCCTTTATGTTCCTATGAACACAGCCTATGCCTTTACCATGAATCATGACCAATGAATAAAATCTTCCAACTAGGGTTTAGCAATTTATACTTATTTTTTCTAATATTGAATTGTGTCACTCAAAAAACAAATCCTCCTTTGGATTCTACAGAATAGAGAAAATTTTGTCTACTAGGAATTATAATTAATATGGTAACACTTGTTGGGGCACCTGGGTGGCTCAGTCAGCTAAGCATCTGCCTTAGGCTCAGGTCATGATCTCAGGGTCCTGGGATCGAGCCCCACCCTGGGATACCTGCTCTGCAGGGGGGTCTGCTTCTTCCTCTCCCTCTACCCTGCTTGTGCTCTCTCTGTCTCTCTCTCAAATAAATAAATAAAATATTTTTTTAAAGTATGGTAACACTTGTTTCTGTAACTCCTAGTATTTTGTAGGATTTTTCAAATAAAAATAAAGAAGGTAATAATTTTTGCTAAAAGTTTCAGAGGTAAAGGTAATTCGCTCCAAGTCAACATAGTCAAGTAAATGATAAACGCTTGTCTAAATAGAATCTACTCTTAAAAAAGTCTAATCTTAAAAAGTCTTAAAATTGATTATTAACTATAAATTAACACTCTTTTTTTCTGCCTTTTCCTCAATTTATTTTACTCCATCCTCTGACCTCAACCCCAATATAATCTACTTCTATCTAAATTTTGATCACATTCTGCTGTGATTACATAATATCAAAAACAACTAAAAAATAGCTTGAAATGTGTACATTATTTCCTTATGCAAAAGACACACACATCTTTATAAGTTTCAGATTCAAGGAATTACTCAAATCCAAACCAGATGTTAGCCATAATATAAATAATAACTTACTATTTATTAATTACTCATTGACTTCATGACAAGGCCTTTAATTCATTAAATTCTAATCATTACAAAAACCTTACAAGTTGGTTGCTATGACCCCTACTTTGTAAATTAGGACAATGAGGTTAATTTGTTTGGCCATTCATTAGCCACCAAAACATTCAATTTGGCACATGTAATTAAAAATTATATTTTTAATTCTTCAATTTTCATTTGTCTACTTGCTACACATTTATTTATTTTCTTTTTACTTGCTACATATTTAAACTCAACGTTCCTGGTCCACAGAAAAAGTTATATTTTTATGAAGAGTTATGTTTTTTGAAACAATTTTTTAAAAGATATCTACAGGAAAAATTGAAATAGTTGGCTAAATGAATTACCAGTGGAATCTACTTATAATTGGGTATTTTATCTTTTGCCTTCATTTCCTCTCCCTGCTAGTATCCCAGACTCCTAGTTAATTTAGAATTGTTGATAGAGATAAACATCTGTGTGTCTTAATATGTCCTCTCCTTTCTGATGTCTCTAGTCTACCCTATAAATCTACCCCATGAAACTCTGGAATCTTTTAAGAAAGGGACTATGCTTAATTCATCGTTATTTTCTCAATGACTAATAACATGCCTAGGCACTTAGTAGATGATCCCTAAGGGTTTGTTCACTTGGTTAAGATAATTCATCATTTTAATCCTTTTTTGTATTGGAGATAGTTTCTCCATGAAGTTTCCTACAACTAACTGCCCTCTTTGCTTCCCAAGTCTGAACAATATGAAAGACAAGGACACCATTATTACAGACAAGGACTAGGTTGGAGGATGACCTTTAGTGTGAAAACCCAAAGATCTCATAACTGAATCCCAGAATTAGGCAGAATTGTTCATCCTAGGGCACAGGCGAGATTGGGCACAAGCTAACGTCGCACTCCCACTCCCAACTCAAGGGAACAGAGATACTAGAGGAACAGAAAGAAAGAGAGGAAGGAAAGGTGGGCCTGAGCCACACATGCCCAGCAGTTGCTCTCAATACTACTAGCCAAACAATCTTCTTCATCTCCCCAAAGAAATAAATAGTGAATTGGAGAGAGTCTTGTAGTTACAGAGCTCCCTTCACAGAAAATAAACATATCAGAAATGGAGAAGTGTTCCCGAATAATATTATATGGCTTTCATCAATACTTCAAAATTGTGTGTTAGCTTGGAAGTTAAATGATAAATTGCAGGATCTACTTTATTTGCTAATGTTGAAAGGAGAGCTCCCCAGAGGAAAAGAAAGTTGTGCACAGCAAAATAGCAGTATTTAATAGAAAGGGCAACTATCAACTATAAAACAGCAGGAAGGCCATTTCCCAGTCTGCATTCAAAGACACACACACACACACACACACACACACACACACACACACACACCTGGAACCAAAATTGGCTGTGTGTAGGAGGTGAGAAAAACCAAAATGATGAAGTCCTCATCACCGCCTCCCTTGGGGGAACTATAGGAATTCCCTGGAGAAGTTGCCAAAACAACTGAGTTGAGTCTCAGCTGGCTTGTGTCAGAAGCAGTTTGGCAGAGTTGTGAGAGCTCATCCAGGGGCTTCACAGGAAGCCCTAAAATCAGGGCACCACATCTGTGAGAACAGAAAGACTTGGGAGCTGACGTTAGTTTTACATGGTCATTTGGAGTGCATCATTAAGGAAAGGCATATTTTAAAGATAACATGCAGTTATTCTTGAATTCTAAATAAGCACTTCAGTACCGTAATTTGAAATGTATATAGATTCTTTCAGCAGCAGCTTCACAGCCTTAAATTTAATTTAAATAAAGAATCCATCAGAAGCTACTCTACAATAACTAGTATGTATTTATTGTGACTACTAACCCAATGTTGAATCTTTAATGTATGCTTTCGAGAATCTGAATGAACTTAGAAAACAAAAACAGACCACAAAGAAGAAGGAGGGAAGGAAGGGAGGGTCAGAAGGAAGGAGGGAGGGAAGGAAGGAAGGGAGAAAGAAGGAAACATTGGAAAGAAAGTCACAGAACAGAGACTCTGGTACTGGTTGCCTCATTAACCACCTGTGGAACCCTGGCAGATGTCCATTTCCACAGATACAATAGTAAGGAATTAAAGTAGAAAGGACTCTCAGAGATAAACTACTGACATAATCTCACCTTAAAGAAGGTGCCCCTGAGACCTCAGGGGAAAGAAAGCCCAGTGACATACAGTGAGTCAATGCAGAGCTAGGATTGAGTCCACATATTCTCACCCCTAGTTTAGTTATTTTCTTCTAAATATCTCTGTGGTTCCTTTTAACTCTAAAATTCTGTCATTATAATAACTTCCTTTTTGGCACTTTTCATCCCTAAAGGATGGTTAGAGCATATCTTCTTACTCCTCCTCACCACTCCACTTTACAGATGTGAAAGCAGAGTCTCTGAGCATAAGAATCATTTACTACATACTAAGAAGTACAGTTTGGTCATCCTGAGAATGAAGATATACAGTTCATAATGCTCTGCATTGCCCATGTCCCCAAGAGAATTATGATTCCTCTTAGAGTAATTTACAGAGAAAGCTAACAATGAACTGAACTCTGTATGCATTTACCCACCCTCCTATCTTATCAACATAGACCAAAAAGAGAAAGGAGACTGTCTCTCAAAGATGCCTGCATGGCTCTCTTTTAAAGAGAAAAGGAAAGTCTCCAAGAAAGTTGTACCAATGTTCAGATTCCCAATGTCTGACCTCGTTCCTGACAAATAAATATTAGCAAATGCCTAGAATATCCTTGAGCATAATTCCAGAGAGTCCCTTAAACTTATTATCTCTATTTTATAAGATCTGTGTTGTATAATTCCTTTTCAAAGCTAGGACAATTCCAATGTGGGTTTATCCTTATTGTAAAGAACTTCCAAATTGAACTGCTACATTCCTGTAGAGTCATTGGACATGAAGCCCCACTCTTCTATCACCAGGAGTGTTTATGACAACTAGCCATCCTCTACACTGGAGGAAAGCAGAGTTCTCCCTGAATTAATTAAGCCTTATATATACCCCTCCTAGTTCATTGGTTCTAATGAACAGACCTCAGTACTTAAAAGGGTCTTTTTCAGTACCAACAGCTAAGTGCTGCCTAGGTCATTTTCTTCCGGCTCTCAAGTGTACCACCTGGGACCAGGGCTAGGAAGTACCTGAGCACCAAGATAACTCCCGTTATCCTTATTTTGTTTTCTGAGGCACGGTAAGAAGCTGCAGATGCTAGAAATGGCCCCTCCACTCTTCACCTGTGCAAGATTGCCCTGCCTTTTCTAATCTTCGACACAGACTCCAAGGTTATACCCTGGCATACAGCTTCTTACCAGAGGAGGCTGAATTACCTAGTGTGCCTTCCCGCATTCCCTGTGGGGTCAGGGTTCCCCTTTCCCCTTTCAGTTCAGTTCTCCTTGTCATCTTTGTAACACTTAGCAAAAGATAACAGATTAAGCCAAGTGCAGAGATAATGAAATATAAATTAGTAGGTTTTCTAGCCTTTATCCACAGCCCTGTCAGAGTGTATTATCTGATAGATGGAGTTCAGAGCAAGTCAGTTAAATTTTCCCTTATCAGAAACTGAGTGTGAAGTGTGGTAATGTTGCTAAGTGCAGAACAAAAATCTCTCTCTTTTGCATCCCATGACTGCTCCAGGCAACATTCTTGGAAACCTCTGACTAGGAAGGAAGAGAAGACCCTGAGATATATACAGTGTGACAAGCCAGGAGGCTATGCTTCTCCGGTAACCGTCCTATGAACGGCAGTCGCCTGTGGCTGTGACATTACCACACTTTGCTCAGCTTCAGAAAGGGAAATTTAACTGACGACTGCTATGAACTGAAGCCACAGCCTAAACCAGATAATACACCCTGACAATACTGTCAGGCAAAAAAGGCTGTGTTCCCATTGATTTCAGCGCATTAGAGACATATTACCCTGAGCAGTGTGTGTTCCAGGGTACATAGTACACACTGTGGGAATATCAAAGGGAATGCACACTGATCGAGACAGAGGCAGGCCTCCAAGAGAAGAATCTCTGAGTGGCCTGCCAGAAACATGCAACATTTGGCAAAGTGGAGAAGGTGATGCTATTGACAGTAATTAAAACTTGGTTTTCCATCTGTATCAACTGTTACCTGCTGGGTTTATTTGAGAGAGGAAACCAGTTCAAATATACCAAGAAAAACACTGAAACTTCCCTTCCGTTTTTTTACAGAAAGGTAGCAGATACACTACAAAACATGCAGAAGGCAGGGTGTGTGAATATCATTCAAATCATCCCCAAATTGACTAAGTTTTATATTTCATTCCATTTGGAGATGTAAAGCTCTCTAGAACTTTCTCTCATAAAACAATGTTGCCACATGTCCGTTCAAATAAATCAGCATTCCTATTTCAACCAACTAATTTGGCAAAATCTGAACACTTCACCATGTAATGCAAGGCAAAAGGAATTGTAGAGAAGAATTTTCTAATTTATATTTTTTTAAAGTTACAGAAATATCTCATATTTTTTAAATTTTGTGGTTTTAATAGTTTGTGTATGTTCTGTATGGATCAGAAGCTCAGATGAGAAAGATATGCTGTAGAAAGAATATGTCTTTACTTCTCATAAACTCAAAAACTAAATTCTAAAATCATCTTGAAACTCGGGCTCAAAAAATTATTTTCTTAACACTTTCACTAAGTGTTAAATAATCTCAAATACAGACTCCCTAGCCATTCTTTAATTATATCTTTTTATTTTAAAATCTTCCAAAGTATTGCTCTCAGGATCATTTATCTCTCTCATAACTCTGATCCTAATACTTTCCACTTCTGAAACATTCATTTATAGATAGTCAGTGTTTTGGACTTCTGTGACTCATTTTTTTTTTAACTGTAGCCTATTGACACGGGTGGTAATCAACATCCTTAAATAGCCTTACTACTATTCGACAATGGATTCTTTCATCCTAAATGATCTATATGGTAAATTAAAGATTCACTGTTATTGGTTACATGGGGCACCTGGGTGGCTCAGTTGGTTAAGCGTCCAACTCTGATTTCAGCTCAGGTCATGATCTCAGGGTTGTGAGATCCAACCCTACATTGGGCTTGAGCGTGGAGTCTGAGTGCTGAGCGTGGAGTCTGCTCCTGCTTACTATTCTCTCTCTCTCCCTCTCCCTCTGCCCTGCCCCACCCTACCCCCCCAACTTGCTCTCAACTAGCTCTCTCTTTAAAAAAAAAAAAAAAATTGTTACCTGTGAATACCTAGGGGGGAAAAAGAAAGCTGCCTCATACCTTTTTAAAGGAAGGACTAACTCATGATCAAAGAGGGTGATTTGTTATTCAAAAGCCTCAGTTTTGATGCCATCAATATTTTAAAATTAGAATAATAGGCTACCAGTTTAGGAAGGGAGAGGAAGTGAAGGGAAAAATTCAAACGTGCTTAAGTCAATTCAAACCTGTTCCTCCACCATTAAAAAACGATGTCAGTATAGGAAAACAAGATGACCACCCTCTCCTTTGTGTCTTCTTTTCAATATTTTAATTACCAATATATTTGAACTTATCTTGACACCTTTATCCTGTTTTTCTATTGTTTTCCCCTGCTCTTTTTTACAGTTACATTGACAGATTTTTCTTTCTTCTTAATTGGTATAGAAATTTTCCTCCTTTATATGTTATGATGGTTACCACTACATTTTGAACAAATTCATTAAATATTATCAACATCAAGGTAATACCTCCCCCCCATCCTCAAGTATGTCAATAGCTGCCCATGTCTGGCTCAAACACCTTCCAGATATAGATCTTGGATTTTATTTTCTGGTGTAACTTTTTATTTTGGGATAAATGTGCTGGCAGAGGGGAAAGACATACTCTGTGTGTGTATGTGTGTGTATAGTTATTTGGGATTAGTAAAATATATCCTTCAGCAATATTTGTAGAAAAAATCGGCAAAAGATAAACTGCCTGAATTCATCAATAACCAAAAATGTCTTTTTTTACCCTCAAAATTGAATGCAATTTTAGCTGGGTATAAGATTCTAGCTTTAAAATATTTTTCCTGCAGAACTTTAAAAATATTGTACCATTTAAATAAAAATTTAAAAAAATATCGTACCATTTATTTCTAGTTTCTCAGGTGTCCATTAATAAATCAGTTGTTAATCTAATTCTTGTTTCTTTGTAGATGACTTTTTTCTTCTCTAAGGGAGCCTTTGCATTATCCCTCCAAATTTTTAGAATTGAGTGAAAGAGTTTCTTGTTACAAATTATGATTGAAGCATTGGGTCAGGATGCCCGGGTGGATCAGTCAGTTAAGTGTTTGCCTTTGGCTCAGGTCATGATCCCAGGGCCCTGGGATGGAGCCCCACATCAGGCTCCTTGCTCAGCAGGGAGCCTGCTTCGCCCTCTGCCTGCCCCTCCCCTTGCTTGTGTTGTCTCTCTCTCTCTCTCTCTCTGACAAATAAATAAATAAAATCTTTAAATAAGTAAATGAAGCATTGGGTCAAATGTTAAGTATATCTTTGGAAATCATTTATAAATTCAGTAAGCATTTATATGTACATATTGTAAGCATTTATATGTACATATTGCTTGCTCCACACTATCAAACAAGATAAACATAGCTCCACTCTGGTTATGCTCAGAGCTTCCTGGGAGTGAGAGACATTAAATTACTGATGGACAGTAAATTTGCAAGCTTGTATATAATTACATTTTTGATGGGGGCTACAAAGGAAAGCACAATATGTGATGAGTGTAAAATGGTATAAGCAGGACAAGGTGGAGATCAGGGTCAAGTCAGAGAAGGCTTTCCCAAAGAAATAGTACGTAATGCTGCACCTACAATGTGAAAAGTCAGGTAGGTAGTTAGGTACAAGGAGGAGAAAGTGCAACCTGTATCATCTAACCTTGCAATAGTAGTAAAATGACATAATTTTTTAAAGAGTTATCTATTTATTTTAGAGAGAGAGAGAGAAGCACGAGTGGGGGAAGAGGCAGAGGGAGAGAATCTCAAGCAGACTGCCTGCTGAGCATGGAGCCTGACATGGGGCTCGATCTCACCATCCTAAGATGGTGACCTAAGCCAAAATCAAGAGTTCAATGCTTAACTGGCTGAGCCACCCAGGCTCCCCTTGAAATGACATAATTAAATGAAAAACTAGACAAAATCATAATCATTAAGTAAAAATCACCACTTTTTTCAAGCTATTATTTAACATACCCTTTATATGCTAAAATTCCACAAATGGTCTTATACTAAGACCTTTTCTCTAGGATGACACCAACAAATTGAAAAATAGATGATCTGGTGCTTTAAACCAACATGACTGCAAAATCATAACACAGAATAGGGGTTGTCTGGGTGGCTCAGTTGGTTGGGCATCCAACTCTTGACTTTGGCTTGGGTTATGATCTCAGGGTTGTGAGATCGAGCCCCTCAGTGGGCTCCAGGCTGGGTGTGGAGCCTGCTTAAGATTCTCTCTCTCCCTCTCCCTCTGACCTTCCCCCATCCTCCCCCTCTCTCTCTCTCTCTCTCTCTAAAAAAAATAAATAAGTAAATAAAAATAACACAGCACAGTGGACTTGGTAGTTTGTGCTCTATACAACAACTTTCCAAGCCACAAAAGACCCTTCGTTGACCACCTTATGTGATGGCCTAGGGGACATAATAGCATTAATGTTCATTTCCTACTTGTAAGACTGGCAAATTTAATTTTATAAGTCACTCCTCAATACAAAAACTCTTAAAAAAAAAACACTAATGAAGAAAAAGCAAGAGCAAGACTCTTAGCTACTCTGCAGCCTGAAGTTGGGGGATTTGACTAGATAATTTTGCTAGAATTTCTTTGATTCTATAATTCAAACACTTGGAGCTGGCGGGTTAGAATCCATTCTATCATGAAGTATACTAGTGTTCTCTCTTTCCTGTACAGTGAAGGCATATTCCTAGAGGTAGAATCGCACAGTGTTAGAAAACTAGGACAGTGGGGAATATAATGAGGTGACTCTATGGGAGTGCAATCCCACAATTTCCTGAGCATATCAATACACTAATCAAATGTCACAGTTTAAATAAGATGCAGTGGCACCACAGCACACAACAGGAGGTCAGAAAGTCAGTTATTTCCTTTATGCCATCCCCGGGACTTTCTCCGTGTAGCAGAATCAAAAAAGTCACAAAGAAGGGAATGGGTAAATTTGGCTTTCTGCTCCTTCACTGGACATAACCAGAGGAGGCAAGAGTCAAAAATCAATGGCAGAGTGGTGACAAAAACCCTGTAACCATGATAAAATTAATCTGGTATCACTGTTATTCAGCCTATATCAGCAACTCGTAGAGTTTCTGGAATGTCACATAATTTTCAAATATTAAATAATCATAATAATCACTGCCCCATTGAAAAACAATTTTCCCTTCTCCTTTTAACAAGGAGGGAAGTGGCAGGAGCAAACCCTTCAATTTGTTCCATCTGTTATATTCATGTGACTGTGTTTCTTTATTCCTTTTTTTTCTGCAGATCAACAAGATAAATCTAACTGCCTTGCTGCAAGAAAGGATGAAAGGGCTTCCACTGTGAACTGAAGTTTGAGTTGAGATGCCTTATACTGGCTGGTGTTCTGAAATTAGCATGAAACAGCACCAGAGGAAACAGAGGGATTCTTCAGTGTTGTACAAAGGACCCTGTGAACTTTCCAAATGCCTGAGATCTCATTACTGACAACATTTTTTGCCCTCCAAGTTTTCACATGGTGACCTTATGGCTTCCATAGGAGCGCAGATGCAGATTTCCTCACCAGTGAAATGGCATGAACAGAGTGAAAAACACAGTCTTTAAGAAGACAAGCTGTGCACCACCGACATAATTAGGAAAGCTGCTTGGGAGGCGAGCAGTGGACATCTAATGAGCTAGCGAGGATAAGGTGGCAAATGAGAGCATGGTTATGGGGTGGAAGCACTGTTTGAGTTTTCCTTTAGGTGGGCTGAAAAACAAAATATTAAGCCCGCTGAAACCCTTCCAGAGTTTGGGGATTCAAAGCTCTAAGGAAGCTCACGCCACTGTAGAGAGGGAAGAGAGACGAGAGAGTGTTCTGCCTTTAGTAACTGTGTCTGATACTACTCTTTTGACCCAACTTCACTTTGAAGGGCAACATCAATGTCAGCAGGAAAGAATCACAGAAAAAGTTTTTAATGATTCAGTCTAGAACACAGGATTTTAAGTAGGCCATGTGACATATTCTGACAAAATTCAAGGAAGATTTTAAGTACAAGTATCCGATTTTCAGAGTAACCATTACAAAACAAAGGACTCTGTCACTGTATTTTAGAGCCCCTATAAGAATGCATGAATCCTGAGGAGCTGTGTGACTTTAAACAAGTTGCCAAACTTCTCTGACCCTCCAGTTTCTGATCTACATAAAGACAAAAATAGTAGTCTCTATTTCAAAGGAATTTTCTGTGAGAATTAACTAAAATAATACATGTAAAACATTGAAGAGCACCATCCCATAAAAATGAATGTTAGCTATTCTTGTCATTGTTATCAGAAATGATGAGGATCTAAACACAGTGGGAGCATCAATGGAGCGAAACACGATGACACCTGAGAAATACTTTAGATAGTAAATTCGGGAAAATCTGTAGATTCACTGGCTATGCATATAACAGAGAAGAAGGAATCAAGGCTTATTCCCAGAATTTAACATGGACAGCTAAGGTGATGAAAGGTCATCATTTGAAATGGAGAGTACCAAAGAGGATGAAGGTTGAATGGGGAGGATGAGGAAGACCACTAGTTGGGAAATCCTGAGGTCTCTATTGATTATTCCAGGACAGGACAACAAAGTGTTTGGTCTTAGTAGACAAAGAGCTCTTGCAGGAGACAAAAATGAATTGGTACCAGAAGCATGTGGAAAATCCAGTGCATTTAGTGAAATGGAAACAAAGAATTAGAGAGGGTCAAAGAGAGAATGATTTAACCAAAGAAGGGAAGAAAAATAATCTAGAGAGAGAACAACATGCATAGAAGCCTAGAGGGCAAAAAGGGATTTATGGCTAAAAACAGGGCAAGATAGAGGAAGTAATATAAAATGAAACTAAAGATGAAATCAAGAAGCCTGTAATATTTTGGATTTTGCTCAAAGGCAAAATTCAAAATTGAATAACCTCACAGAGGGGTATGGTCTAGTCAAATTTGATCACTAGGAAGACAAAAAAAAAAAAAAGCTATGGATAATAGGTTAGAGAAGAATAAGCCTAGAGTCAGAATGACCATTTTGGAGGCAATTACAAGAATGGAATGGGGGTTGGGGGGGATGAAGATAGTCAGGATAAGGTTGTGGCTCTAAGGAAGTTAAATGAATAGACCCAAGACATTTAGAAGGTTAGTAATACAGAGAAGGTAAGGATGAAGACCGAATTCAAGATCAGACATCTGGGGAGATGGTAATGAGCACAGGAAGACAGATAGGTTTGTTGGGAAGATAAACAGTCTCATTTTAGGTTTACTGTGATTTTTATTTCCCATTATATCCCATTATATTATATATTCCCATTATATTTATATCCCATCAGATAGGAGATGTTGGCAGATGTCTTCACAGATTTTTGTCTCAGGAGAGAAAACTGTATTGGAAATATAGATCTGAGAGCCATTAGCCCATGTATTATATTTGGAATCACAGGAGAAAGTGAGTGACTATGTAGAGTGGTAAAAGAAAGTGGCCCAGGAAAGAACTTGAAGAGCACTAATATAAGAGCACAAGAGGAGGCTCCTGAAAGTAGACTATGAAGGAATGATCATCAATACAGGAGCAACACATCAATAGGTCATTTCACCATGACATTGAGAAAGGAACATCTCTGAGAGAAAGTGACTGGGTGATTAGCAAGATAACATAATTCAAAGACATCGAGCAAGATAAGTACTCAGGAATAACTATGGACCTAAACACAGACTCATCAGAACCCTTGGGAAGAGAGAACTAATGAAGTGATGGAAGGATTGTAACTTGACCTGTGGTGATATTACATCTTTGATTCAAAATCTGGGTGAACTAGGTTGGCAACAATTTTAGACAGTGACCTCACTTCAATAAGACATCCCTACTTAGAAGAGGTAAAATGTAGTACGGGTCTTAAAAGATGAGGAAGGAAGTGATCTAAAGAAACAAGAACATAAAGTGAAAAGATACCAAGGAAAGGGAGTAGGGTGAGAAAGTCCCTTTACAAAGATTCTGAGGGTGCATTCTTATGTTTTTATATTGTGATCTCTGTGCATACTTGTTCCTTAAACATGAATGCACCTTACCTCATGCTTTTAGTCACCTGGTTGTTTCTACTTGGAATGATCTTCCTACTTCCCTCAGCTTATCTATCTTAGTCTTACTCCAACTGAAACAGATGTCCTTCCAAATAATAATAGTGGCTAACACTTACATTTACTTATTATATATCAGCAAGGCTCTATCTGCTTTACAGGCATTAATCCATAACCATATAAGGTAGATACTATGACTAGAATAAATGTAAAAACTGTGGTATAGAGAATTAAAGAATTTAAGCTTATCAAGTGGTGGGGTCTGGAATCAAACCCAGGGTCTCTGGCTCTATGCTGTGTTCATAACCATTACAGATATTACCTGCTCTACAGAAATCATCATAAAGATAAATTTATTTACCAGCAATTCTACTTGACATTTTTTATTGGTGATTGAAACCGATACATTAACAAGTGCTTGATCATTCTACCTTAAGAAAACTCTGGCTAACCTGGTTGATTTATGAGCCCTTTTTGCAGGCTAGCTAGGATTGAAGCAAACCACAGAGAATGTTTGCAACTATGCAGAAGGGACCAAGATGAATGAGAGTAACCTCTGCGATTGACACACACCAAGATCTCCCCCCATTTGTCATGCTTACAATGCCAATTTTTACACGTGTCCCATGAAGAGACATAATTCTTGACTGTGCATGCTCAGAAGGAAGACATCCCTCTTTTCCCTACATCCAATCAGCATATTTCATTCAACCTATATATCCCACGACATCCTTATCTTTAAATCCCTTATCTTGGGGCGCCTGGGTGGCTCAGTCTTTAAGTGTCTGCCTTCGGCTCAGGTCATGATCCTAGGGTCCTGGGATCAAGCCCCGCATCGGGCTCCCTGCTCCACGGGAAGCTGCTTCTCCCTCTCCCTCTCTCACTCCCCCTGCTTGTGTTCCCTCTCTAGCTGTGTCCCTCTCTGTCAAATTAAAAAAAAAAAAAATCCCTTATCTTTAAATAATCCCACCCTCAGCCCTTCAGGGAGGTGGATTTGTGGCCTGCCTTCCAATCTCTTGTTTGGCTGCATCTCGAGTAAGGTTTTTCCTTACTACTTACTTCATGTCTCAGTGATTGCCTTTGCTGTGCATTGGGCATACAAACTTAAGTTCAGTTACATTATTTTCATTATATATATAATACATTAGATATTAAATTGTTAGCTCCTTAAAGGAAAAGAATGTAGTGAACGTTTGTTGGGTTCTGATTATCCAGCATCCAACCATTTTCTTCTGGCAGAAGGACCCCAAGTTTCCTTTAAGGAAAATACTCTATTTCATTCTCTCTCCACACATTTCTACTCCTGCACTACATGACCCAGTGCATATCAGTCAGTACACCAAATCTCTTGAAACACTGATTGATTTAGGAATAGATGCCAAGTTAGTCCTGGTGAATCCTTGAATGTGTGGGAAAAACTTCCACAGAGATACTGCCTACCTACTGGACTTAAACCTTGAAGGATATGAGCTTGAAGTTCTCAAAGGAACTACATGGAGCTTAAGAACAAGACAGAGAAGGATAATCTGAGAGAAATATGGGGGAAGAAAAAAATTTTTCCCTCTACCCCGTAGGTTCCATTTATGGGAGGTTTTCAGGTAAAGCACAGTAAATGAATGTAGGTTGTTATGCAGATTTAAGTCTCTGCCTTCTCCATTGATAGAGTTTCTAGAGATTTTGAGTCATCCTTCTCTTCTTTTTTTTAAGATTTTATTTATTCATTTGTCAGAGAGAGAGAGAGAAAGACCAGCACAAGCAGGGGGAGTGGCAGGCAGAGGGGGAAGCAAGATCCCTGGCAGGTAAGGAGCCCCATGTGGGACTCTATCCCAGGACTCTGGGATCATGACCTGAGCCAAAGGCAGACGCTTACCGACTGAGCCACCCAAGCATCCCCATCCTTCTTTCTTGATACAGAAAAGACACACTTACAAATGGGGGTTTTCCTTAGAAATGTAAATGTCTCTTACAAGAGTAACTTTTACTCCAAACAGTGTGTGCTGTTTCTTAAATATAACCAGCTCAATGTCAACTACATTTCAATTAAAAAAATAATGAAAAATTAGAATAATGACCAGCTCAAGATAATCCTTATAAGAAAGATACATATTTAGGGGTGGCAAATTGTGCTCCCCTTCAGAAGCAAGAAATTATAAGGAAGGAGGGGAAAAAATGGAAAAGAAAGGAGGGATGGAAAAGATAAAAAGAGAGAAGAACAAGAAAAAGGAACGGAAAATAAAAATTGGAAGGGGGAAGAAAATTATTTTGCACATCTACAAAAATTCCTCTCTGCGAGCTAGTTGCTTTTACACAGGTTATCCCATTCAATATTTATAAAAATATTGTGAGGCTATAAACAAATGGAATGGCTAAGGCTCAACCTAGCCCTACCTTTTTTTTTTTTTTTTGCTTTATTCACCACATTATGCAGTTTCTTATAAAGGATGAAATTAGTATAATGTTTTCAGCATATTTTAAATATTCAAAGCAAAACAAATGTGGTTGATACTGATGATGATGATGACGATATACTGATATAAGATATACTTATAGTGTTGTAAAATTTTATTCTGAAAATAAAATATCTAGTTTAATATATCAGAAATATAGTAATTAAAGTGAACTCTAAGAAAAAATTAAAATTTTTAAAGTGGTATCTTTAATTCCTAATGATTGTCACCATATTCCATTGTCATTTGGATTATCCCTCAAAACCTAGGGAATAGATTTTTTTTATACTAGACAAACAGCAATATATACAAATTAGATTTATTTCACCAATTGTTTAGCTTCAGGGAAGTGAAAATTGGGAGACTATGAATAAAGTAGAATACAGTAAAGGGGTCAACGAAAAACATAACTTTTAAATTACTCACATCATTGTAGGTTGATATTATAAAAGTTATTTTATAGAGCTAAAACCCAAAAAATTCATGCTCCCATTTATTATCCCATTTATATTACCAGGAAGCTGATCAGGGAATACATTATACTTTCCATTCTGATAAAATTTTTGGAAAATCGGCAGAGGGCGGAGCAAGATGGCGGAGGAGTGGGTTTTGTCTGGTCTCAGGAATTCAGTTGAATAGAGATCAAACCATTCTGAACACCTACGAACTCAACAGGAGATCGAAGAGAATAGCAACAACTCTCTGAACAGAGAAGCGACCACTTTCTGGAAGGTAGGACATGCGGAGAAGTGAATCTGAGGCGATATTTGGGAGGATAGACGGCGGGGGAGGGGCCTCCGGCGGCCACTTCTGGCAAGTGATAGAGCCACGGAGCACAAAATCGGAACATTTAGAAGTCGGCTCCGTGGAGGGACGTCGCTCCAGTGGCTAAGCGGGGGGGAACCCTCATGGGACAGTGTGCTCTCAGGACCCTCGGGGTCACAGAAAGACCGAGGGTACCTGAGTGCGGCAGAGCTCCCAGGTATCGGAGCAGGGAAGCCGGCTGCAGAGACGGAGCCGAGGTGCGGGCTCTCAGCTCGGGGTTGCCATGGACTGTGATCCGCAGCCCAGTCGGGCCACTGCTCCTCCAGCAGGGACCCAACAATTGGCAGAGCTGGGGAGACTCCCCTTCCTCCCCGGGGAGGAGCGGTGTGGGAGCGCACCGCAGGGATCTGCTGGGTTTGGAGACTCCACACGGGGTCGGGTGCCAGACATAGAAACGCTCGGTCACAGGCCGGGTGAGCACGGAGTGCGGCCAGAGACCGGGGAGACAGGAGTGACTGACTGTTTTTCTCTGGGGGTGCACTGAGGAGCGGGGCCCCGAGTTCTCAGCTCCTCCGGGCGGAGATTGGGAGGCCACCATTTTCACTCTAGTCCTCCAAAGCTGTACTGAGAGCTTGGAGGGAACAGAAGCTCCTGAGAGCAAACCCGAGCAGCTTGCTTAGCCCGGACAAAAAAGGGCGGGGCAATTCCGCCTCCGCAAAGACATTTGGGAACCACGGCAACAGGCCCCTCCCCCGGAAGATCAGCACGAACAGCCAGCAAGCCAAGACCAAGTTTACCGATCAAGGAGAACGGGAGAACTCCAGCACTAGGGGAATACTGCACATAGAATTCATGACTTTTTAAACATGATTCATTAGTTTTTCAAAGTTAATATTTTTTAGCTGTTTTTTTTTTTAATTTTTCTTTTTCCCTTTTTCAACCAACATCTTATCAATCCCTTTTTTAAAAAAAAAGTATTTTTTATTTTCCATTTTTAGAGTCATACTTTATCCCTTCTTAGTAGTTACCCTTATTTTTGGCATATATATATAAGTTGTTCTCTCTTTAAAATTTTGAGATACAGTTTTTTCTAACAGATCAAAATATACCCTAAATCACTAGTGTACGGCTTTGTTCTAGTCTCCTGCCTGATCACATTCTCTCCCTTTCTTTTTCTTTTCTTTTTTTTAAAACCTTCTCCTTTCTTATTTCAAACAACTTCTTATCTTATCAATTCCTTTTATAAAATCTTTTATAATTTCCATCTTTACAGTCATCTTCCATCCCTTCATTGTATCAACCCTTATTTTATACATATATAAGTCTTTCTTCCTTTAAAATTTTAGGAGGCACTTTCTTCTAACAGACCAAAATACGCCCAAAATCTAGTGTGTGGCACTGATCTATGCACTAGCCTGATCACATTTGATCATATTCTGTTTTTGTTTGTTTTGTTCTGTTTTTGTTTGTTTTTATCTTTTTCTTTTTCTTTTTTTTTTCTCTTTCTTTTTTCTTTCTTTCTCTTTCATTTCCCCTGGTTTCAGGTCTTTTCTGATTTGTATAGAGTATATTTGCTGGGGACCTTGTTAACCTGTGAGCATTTTGTCCTCTCATCCATCTATTCTCCTCTGGACAAAATGACAAGATGAAAAAAATCACCTCAGCAAAAAGAACAAGAGGTACTACCGTCAGCCAGGGACCTACTCAATACGGACATTAAGAGTTCAGAATCATGATTTTAAAGATACTAGAAAAAAGCGTGGAAGTTATTAGAGAAACCCTTTCTGGAGAAATAAAAGAACTAAAATCTAACCAAGTCGAAATCAATAAGGCTATTAATGAGGTGCAATCAAAAATGGGGGCACTAACTGCTAGGATAAATGAGGCAGAAGAGAGAATCAGCAATATAGAAGACCAAATGATGGAAAATAAAGAGGCTGAGAAAAACAGAGACAAACAACTACAGGATCACGAGGGCAGAATTCGAGAGATAAGCGATACGATAAGATGAAACAACATTAGAATAATTGGGATCCCAGAAGAAGAAGAAAGAGAAAGAGAGGTAGAAGGTATATTGGAGCAAATAATAGCAGAGAACTTCCCTAACGTGAGGAAGTAAACAGGCATCAAAGTCCAGGAGGCAGAGAGAACCCCTCTCAAAATCAATAAAAATAGGTCAACACCCCGACATCTAATAGTAAAACTTACAAGTCTCAGAGACAAAGAGAAAATCCTGAAAGCAGCTCAAAAGAAGAGATATGTAACCTACAATGGTGGAAACATTAGATTGGCAACAGACCTATCCACAGAGACCTGGCAGGCCAGAAAGGACTGGCATGATATCTTTAGAGCACTAAACAAGAAAAATATGCAGCCAAGAATACTATATGCAGCTAGGCTGTCATTGAAAATAGAAGGAGAGATAAAAAGCTTCCAGGACAATAAAAACTAAAGGAACTTGCAAACACGAAACCAGCCTTACAAGAAATATTGAAAGGGGTCCTCTAAGCAAAGAGAGAGCCTAAAAGCAGCATAGATCAGAAAGGAACACAGACAATATGCAGTAACAGTCACCTTACAGGCAATACAATGGCACTAAATTCATACCTTTCAATAGTTACCCTGAATGTCAATGGGCTAAATGCCCCAATCAAAAGACACAGGCTATCAAACTGGATTAAAAAACAAGACCCATCCATATGCTGTCTGCAAGAGACTCATTTTAGACCCAAAGACACCCCCAGATTGAAAGTGAGGGGGTGGAAAACCATTTACCATGCTAATGGACACCAAAAGAAAGCTGGGGTGGCAATCCTTATATCAGACAAATTAGATTTTAAAACAAAGACTGTAATAAGAGATGAAGAAGGACACTATATCCTACTTAAAGGGTCTAACCAACAAGGAGATCCAACAATTGTAAATATCTATGCCCCGAACATGGGAGCAGCCAATTATATAAGGCAATTAATAACAAAAGCAAAGAAACACATGGACAACAATAGAATAATAGTGGGGGACTTTAACACTACCCCTGACTGAAATGAACAGATCATCTAAGCAAGAGATCAACAAGGAAATAAAGACTTTAAATGAAACACTGGACCAAATGGACTTCACAGACATATTCAGAACATTCCATACCAAAGCAATGGAATACACATTCTTCTCTAGTGTCCATGGAACATTCTCCAGAATTGATCACATCCTGGGTCACAAATCAGGTCTCAACTGGTACCAAAAGATTGGGATTATTCCCTGCATATTTTCAGACCACAATGCTTTGAAACTAGAACTCCATCACAAGAGGAAAGTCAGAAATAACTCAAATACATGGAGGCTAAAGAGCATCCTACTAAAGAATGAATGGGTCAACCAGGAAATTAAAGAAGAATTAAAAAAATTCATGGAAACCAATGAAAATGAAAACACAACTGTTCAAAATCTTTGGGATACAGCAAAGGCAGTCCTGAGAGGAAAGTATATAGCAATACAAGCCTTTCTCAAGAAACAAGAAAGGTCTCAAATACACAACCTAACCCTACACCTAAAGGAGCTGGAGAAAGAACAGCAAATAAAGCCTAAACCCAGCAGGAGAAGAGAAATAACAAAGATCAGAGCAGAAATCAATGAAATAGAAACCAAAAGAACAGTAGAACAGACCAACAAAACTAGGAGCTGGTTCTTTGAAAGAATAAACAAGATTGATAAACCCCTGGCCAGACTTATCAAAAAGAAAAGAGAAATGACCCAAATCAACAAAATCATGAATGAAAGAGGAGAGATCACAACCAACACCCAAGAAATACAAACAATTATAAGAACACATTATGAGCAACTCTATGCCAGCAAATTAGATAACCTGGAAGAAATGGGTGCATTCCTAGAGATGTATCAATTACCAAAATTGAACCAGGAAGAAATAGAAAACCTGAACAGACCTATAACCACTAAGGAAATTGAAGCACTTATCGAAAATCTCCCAACAAACAAAAGCCAAGGGCCAGATGGCTTCCCAAGGGAATTCTACCAAACATTTAAAGAAGAATTAATACCTATTCTCCTGAAACTGTTCCAAAAAATAGAAATGGAAGGAAAACTTCCAAACTCGTTTTATGAGACCACCATTACCTTGATCCAAAACCAGACAAAGACCCCATCAAAAAGGAGAATTACAGACCAATATCCTTGATGAACATGGATGCAAAAATTCTCACCAAAATACTAGCCAATAGGATCCAACAGTCCATTAAAAGGATTATTCACCATGACCAAGTGGGATTTATCCCTGGGCTGCAAGGTTGGTTCAACATCCGCAAATCAATCAACGTGATACAATACATTAACAAAAGAAAGAACAAGAATCATATGATCCTCTCAATAGATGCAGAAAAAACATTTGACAAAGTACAGCATACTTTCTTGATCAAAACTCTTCAGAGTATAGGGATAGAGGGTACATACCTCAATATTATAAAAGCCGTCTATGAAAAACCTACGGCAAATATCATTCTCAATGGGGAAAAGCTGAGAGCTTTCCCCCTAAGGTCAGGAACACGGCAGGGATGTCCAATCTCACCACTGCTATTCAACATGTTATTAGAAGTCCTAGCCACATCAATCAGACAACAAAAAGAAATCAAAGGCATCCAAATCGGCAAGGAGGAAGTCAAACTCTCACTCTTTGCAGATGATATGATACTGTATGTGGAAAATCCAAAAGACTCCACCCCAAAACTGCTAGAACTCATACAGGAATTCAGTAAAGTGGCAGGATATAAAATCAATGCACAGATATCAGTGGCATTCCTACACACCAACAACAAGACAGAAGAGAGACAAATCAAGGAGTCAATCCCATTTACAATTGCACCCAAAACCATAAGATACCTAGGAATAAATTTAACCAAAGAGGCAAAGGATCTGTACTCAGAAAACTATAAAATACTCATGAAAGAAATTGAAGACGACACAAAGAAATGGAAAAACGTTCCATGCTCATGGATTGGAAGAACAAACATTGTGAAGATGTCAATGCTACCTAGAGCAATCTACACATTCAATGCAATCCCCATCAAAATACCATCCACTTTTTTCAAAGAAATGGAACAAATAATCCTAAACTTTGTATGGAACCAGAAGAGACCCCGAATAGCCAGAGGAATATTGAAAAAGAAAAGCAAAGCTGGCCGCATCACAATTCCGGACTTCCAGCTCTATTACAAAGCTGTCATCATCAAGACAGTATGGTACTGGCACAAAAACAGACACATTGATCAATGGAACAGAATCGAGAGCCTAGAAATGGACCCTCAACTCTATGGTCAACTCATCTTTGACAAAGCAGGCGAGAATGTCCAATGGAAAAAAGACAGTCTCTTCAACAAATGGTGTTGGGAAAATTGGACAGCCACATGCAGAAGAATGAAACTGGACCATTTCCTTATGCCACACACAAAAATAGACTCCAAATGGTTGAAAGACCTAAACGTGAGACAGGAGTCCATCAAAATCCTAAAGGAGAACACAGGTAGCAACCTCTTCAACCTCAGCCGCAGCAACTTCTTCCTAGAAACATTGCCAAAGGCAAGGGAAGCCAGGGCAAAAATGAACTACTGGGATTTCATCAAGATAAAAAGCTTTTGCACAGCAAAAGGAACGGTCCACAAAACCAAAAGACAACCGACAGAATGGGAGAAAATACTTGCAAATGACATATCAGATAAAGGGCTAGTATCCAAAATCTATAAAGAACTTATCAAACTCAACACCCAAAGAACAAATAATCCAATCAAGAAATGGGCAGAAGGCATGAACAGACATTTTTCCAAAGAAGACATCCAAATGGCCAACAGACACATGAAAAAGTGCTCAACATCGCTCATATTCAGGGAAATCCAAATCAAAACCTCAGTGAGATACCACCTCCCACCAGTCAGAATGGCTAAAATTAACAAGTCAGGAAACGACAGATGTTGGCGGGGATGTGGAGAAAGGGCAACCATCCTACACTGTTGGTGGGAATGCAAGCTGGTGCAACCCCTCTGGAAAACAGTATGGAGGTTCCTCAAACAGGTGAAAAGAGAACTACTATATGATCCAGCAATTGCACTACTGGGTATTTACCACAAAGATACAAATGTAGGGATCCGAAGGCGTACGTGCACCCCAATGTTTATAGCAGCAATGTCCACAATAGCCAAACTGTGGAAAGAGCCAAGATGTCCATTGACAGATGAATGGATAAAGATGAAGTGGTATATATACACAATGGAATATTATGCAGCCATCAAAAGGAATGAGATCTTACCATTTGCAACGATGTGGATGGAACTGGAGGATGTTATGCTGAATGAACTAAGTCAATCAGAGAAAGACATGTATCACATGACCTCACTGATATGAGGAATTCTTTATCTCAGGAAACAAACTGAGGGTTGCTGGAGTGGTGGGGGGTGGGAGGGATGGGGTGGCTGGGTGATAGACACTGGAGAGGGTATGTGCTATGGTGAGCGCTGTGAATTGTGCAAGACTGTTAAATCACAGATCTGTACTTCTGAAACAAATAATGCAATATATGTTAAGAAAAAAAAGAAGAAGATAGCAGGAGGGGAAGAATGAAGGGGAGTAAGTCAGAGGGGGAGACAAACCATGAGAGACGGTGGACTGTGAAAAACAAACTGAGGGTTCTAGAGGGGAGGGGGGTGGGGGGATGGGTTAGCCTGGTGTTGGGTATTAAAGAGGGCACATTCTGCGTGGAGCACTGGGTGTTATGCACAAACAAGAATCATGGAACACTACATCAAAACCTAATGATGTATGGTGATTAACATAACAATAAAAAATTAAAAAAAAATTTATAGAAAATCTTTATGTTTCACAAAGTTTCTTCTGTCATCCAGAAACGGTTTTACAGATGGCCCATTAAAAGATACCCTGTTCACTTTCTGAGAACCTGTATTTCAAAAGCACGTTTAATATAGATTCTCTGGGAATATGTGTCAGGGTCAGCTCTTAGAATCTTCCTGGATATGTAATTTGGCAAATATGGAAGTGAAAGTGGCAAATATAAGAGTAAATCTAGGAGTTCAGGGTCAACTGTGTTCCCCTAAACTCCATATTCCTAGGTAGTAAAAAGTAAGGCCAAATAGTTGGTTATGTAATGTTATAAATTACCAGTATTTCATTTGCCAGGAAAAAACACGGCATTCATTCTATACTTCAACTTCCTACAGTGGCAAAAATTATTATAGTGGTCACCTCTTGATTTTGTCTCTCCAGGACACCTCCCTCACTTTGTCTGGTACTAGAGAACTTTTTGTCTGTGGAAAGCCCACTCCACATGGTTCAGGCAAGCCTGATCCTTCTCCCACTCCAGGCAGAGGGATGTCTCCATTCTGACCCATCACAATAACCCAGTCAACCAAACAAGTGAACCAAACTAAACCCAGTGAAATCTTTATATGTTTGCCAAAGATAGTGGCCATTGGCTCACTTGTGAAGAGGCTCTATTCTAAAGAAAGACATAGTGTGAGCTTTGAAGACATCCTCTTAATAGTTTGATCTAGACAGAGCTGATTCCAGCTGCAGCCCCTGAATTTTCCAGTTATGTGAGCCAAAAATTTGCTCACTTGTAACTTGCAGTCAAAAAGTGTCCTTAAAAAAAAAAAAAGTGTCCTGACTAAAACACACAGAACTAGTTAGATTACAGTTAATTCTTTTCCAAGGACTTTTCTAAGGACTGAAGAACATTACAAATCAAGACTTTAAGATACCATCTCAAGTATCTGTGTCTCATTAATTAGGAATTACAAAATAAAAATATCTCTGTGAGCTACAGACCTCTCTTAGAAGGCACTGGCTATGATATTAGTTTAAGAGAAATTTTAACTTGTATAGAGATTCCTGTGTTGGAGACTGTTACAGAAAATTGGTACACATTTTAAAAAGAAACAGAAGTTTTAATTTATATTAAAAAGACATTTAAGAATTTTTTATTGCTTCCAAGAAAATTAAGGAATATATCTACACATGGGCAAAATTTTGAAAATGCAATCGTGGGTGCATACAACATTGCTCTTTAATTATTTATATAATTGACTACTGACTCCTGCTTCTCACTCATCCCTACTTTGGTGCCAAAATGGGGGGAAAATATTCCCCACTTCTGCAGCGATTTGTTTGCTCCTTCTTGAGGTCATTAACAAAGAGTCACTGAAATGCTTTTTTTTTCTCTTCCTTTAAGCTAAACATGAGGAGCATCAAGAGATTTTTCAAAACTCTCTTAGGTTACATTTGATCTTACTTTAGATTATAATAAAGTCTATAGAGTTAAACTATGCTCCATATCAAAAAATTCAAATGGGGGCATCTGGGTGGCTCAGTCGGTTAAGTGTCTGCCTTCTGCTCAGGTCATGATTCCACGGTTCTGAGATAGAGCCTGTGTCAGTCTCCCTGCCCAGTGGGGAGTCTGCTTCTCCCTCTCCCTCTGACCCTACCCCCTGCTCATGCTCTCATACTCGCTCTCTCTCTCTCTCTCAAGTGAATAAATAAAAAATCTCTTTAAAAATTTCAAACAATGTGAATAAAATTAAGGTTTTTGGAGGAGCACTATTGCTTTCAGGAGGATTTCTAAATTCCTCAGTCTTTAAATTAGGTTTGGTCATCTGAGGTAGTAGACCATTGAAAATGTCTCAATGTCAATTGAATTAAATAATCATGAAGTGAGCCTTAACTATGTGCTAAAACAGTGCCAAAATCTAGGATTAGAAACTAATTAAAATACAGTCCCTAAATGCAAAAAGTTTATATTCTAGTGTGGAACACAGACACGCAAACCAAAATTTACAATACAGGGTGGTAGGAAATTTGATAGGAATGTGCACAGCAGAAATCAGAAGATGGTCAACTGTCTGTAAGAGAATTAAGGAAAGATAACTTTGAGCTGATCTTTAGACTTCTAGGGGAGAAATTCAATAGAGTGAGGGTGTTCCTAGCAGAGAGAAGATGTCAAAGGCTTAAAGTCATGACATAGCATGATTTATTTTGAGTTGCAAACAGGTTGGTTTTGCCACAAAGTGATGCACCTTGAGAACCATCTGGAGACAAGACTGGAGACAGAGTCAGAGTTCAGGTCAGAAAGAATCCTTATGATATGCAGTATTTGGGGACTTTATTCTTAGGGAATGGAGAAATGAGACTAACAATAAAGTCTAAATGTATATGGAAGGATTTTTTCAGCATTGACTGTTCTATTGAGAAGTTGGAAGCATCCTACTTATTCCCCAAGATAACATTGATTCAAGTATATAGTTCATCTGTGTAATAACATGCTACAGGCAAAATTAAAATTCATTATATAAATCAAGCATACAAATATGTACCTGATAATATGATGAGTTAAAAGAGAAAGATGTAACACTTTTACACTGAATCCTAGTTCTATTTCCAGTGTTAGGTGGCAATATTTTTGAGATGATACTGAAATGGTTTGGTTTTTTTGTGGGTTTTTTTTGTTGGTTTTTTTACTTTTCTCATGATTTATTAACATTTAACACGAACAGGCACTATTTTTTTACAGAGAAAAAATAATAAAGCCATTGTCATTTTCATTTCTGCAAAATATACAGAAGCTAGATTCTCTTCTCAAATACTTTGATCAGTGGTATAGGAAGATAACCATCATATCCATTAAAAGGTGCACTACAAAGTATTAAGTGATTCGTGAGTGGTATCCAAAATATGCTCATTTGATGTCATCACTGGCACATCTAGTAACCAAAGCCAGTAATCTGGGAGTTACTCTCAACTCTTTCTCTCTATCACTCTCCCTGCCACATTCAAACATCTACTACATCCAGCCAATTATATCTACAAAATGTTTATCATAGTCATCCCATTCTCTTTATAACCATTACCACCATCAGCTTAAGCATTCACTATCTCATCACTGAAATGACACCCATCTAGCCCCCTTCCAACGGTCTGGTCCTGATCAAAGTCATCCCTCACATAGTTTTCAAAATGAACAGCATACAACACAAGACTGACCATTTCATTCCCCTATTTAAAGTCCTGTAGTGTCACATTATCCACAGTGCAGAGTCTGAATTGTTAGCACGAGAAACAAGACTTCTCACGCCTTGGTCTCTGAATTCTTTTCTAGATTCATTCTCACTGATCTTTGCCCGATGCCACATGTGTCCATAGACCCTTTCTGCTGGCAACTTCCAATCACATTGGGCTACTTCTTACCTCTATGCCTTTACCTCCATTTCTAGAATTTCCTGCCCCCATCCTCATCACCTTCATCATCATTCAAGATTCAGTTCAACTATCACCCACACTCAGCCTAACTCAAGATGGGCCTTTTGCCTCTCCTTGTTTTGGATTAAAATATCCTGTCCACAGCTCAATTGCTATAGCAATATATTACTTGTAATTGCCTCTTTATATACTGCTTCATCACACTGAATTACTCTCCTTGAGGAAAAGTAATATATCCACTTTGCATTTCAGCACCCAGCACAAAGCCTGGCTCCCAGTAAGTTCTCAAAGTATTCAAAAAATAAATAAATGGAAGACCACACTGGATTAGCTTATATATGCACGGGCAGTTGGTAAAGCCTTCAGTCAGAAAATGAGACTTCAATTTTGTTGCTAAGGATTGGTGAAAAGGGAGACGGGCAAAGAAAGGTAATTCCAAGTTAGATGGTGGGATGCAGTTGTTACTAAAGCCTCCAGGTTGAAATGCACGGACGTGTTCATAGGAGTCTCCGTGTAACTGGACCTGAGGAATTTCTTCAGATGAAAAAGCTGGGTTGGAGCCCTATGGAGTTAACACTAAGAAGTAGCACACTACGAAAGAGAGTACAAGGGCATTAAATAATTTTGAGTCCCTAAGGAAATGTGGCCAAAAAATACAATAAAATAAAAACTACTACATCTTGATAGTTCCAAAATAGAGAGCAGTGGAAATACAGTGAGCAAAATGTTTTACATAATTATTTAGAAATAATTTAGACTGGAATTAAGGTAATGAAAATAGGGAGAAAATGTTGTATATGATATTAAATAATTTAGGGGTGCTCAGGTGGCTCAGTCAGTTAAGCACCCGACTCTTGATTTTGGCTCAGATCATGATCTCAGGGTGGTGAGATGGAGCCCTGCATCCAGCTCTGTGCTAGGCATACAGCCTGCTAAGATATTCCCCCACACACTAGCCCCAGCTATCTCACTCTCTCTCAAAAAAAGAAAAGAAATAATCTGTAGAATGTGCTGGCTGATTAAATATGAAGAGCTCAAGAGAAGAAACATAGAGGATGATTTGAAATCTTTAAAACTGGGAGAGAAAACAATGCTACTATTGTTAAAGAATAGGGACCTCTAAAAGTAAACCAATATTAGGAGTCAAATGAGAGATTTAGTTTCTCCCATGTTAAAATGAATGTGACTGTGAAATATCCTATGGAAATAGTAGAAAGTTGCTGGAAATATGTACCTAGACCATTAAGATCAGGCCAGGACTGAGGGTACTAAGTTAAAAAATTATATACATAAAAGCAAAATAAGATACTTCACACCCACTGGGATGACTACAATAAAAAAGACATAAAAAAAACTCTGCATTGGCAAAGCTGTAGACAAACTGGATCTCTCCTATGCTGCTGGTGGGAATGTAAAGTGGAACAGCCACTCTGGGGTACAGTTCGGAGGTTTCTTTGAAAGCACAACAAAAACTTACCCTTCTACATTTAGAAAGCCTTCCAAGAAAAATGAAAACATAGGCCCACACAAAGATTTGAGTGCTCATAGCTGCTTTATTCACAATAAGCCAAAATTGGAAAAATTACAATGTCCATCGATTGTTAGTGGATAAACAAAATATGGGGAACCTACGTAGTGTACTACTACACAATAAAAAAAAGGAACAAACTATCCATACATGGAGGAACCTCAAAACCATTATGCTAAGTGAATGAAGCCAAACACAAAAGACTACCTGTTGCCTGATTCCATTTATATGAAATGTCCAAAAAAGGTAAGTTTATAGAAATAGAAAGCAGGTCAGTCTTTGCCTTCAACTGTGGATGGGAGCAGAAATTAACTCCAGATGGGCAAGAGAGCACTTTTTGGGGTGGTGGACATGTTCTAATACTGGATTGTGGCAATGGTTGCACAATTCTATCAATTTATGAAAAATCACTGAATTGTACATTTATAATGAATGAAACTTTGGATGTGTAAGTTTTATTTCAATAAAATCGTTAAAGATCATTTTCTTGAAAATGACGGTTGAAGTCCAAGAAGTTGTTGTAATCTCAAGAGTAGACATAAGAGTTCAGAACCAAGAGCTACATTTGGAGGGATTTTCATTTGAAAAATAGGAAGATGAGCTAATGATGAAAACAAAAAGACTGAGAAGTTAAGGGGAAAAAAAGAACCATGGAGTTAAAATATCTATGGAAGAAGATTATTTTAAGAAGAAAGTTCTGTCCAAAAACATTAGATACTACAGAGAGATCAAGGAGCATGGGAACTAAGGAAAACACATTGGTTTTGGCAGTTAAAACCTAATTGGTGAATTTGAATTCAAGAAGCTAGAAAAACAAAGATAAAAGCAAAAAAAAATAATTAGGAAAAGAAAACTGTAAAGTGATAAATAAATTCAAGAGCTGTTTCTTAGAAAAGACCAACAACATAGATTGTTTTTAAAGTAAAAGTTCCAAGTTCATAAACAAAAGAAATAAAGAAAAAGAGTATACAACAGACCCAGAGAAATAATTAAAAATTCTCTAATTTTTCTAAGAAAACATAAAATTATTATGCTAAATGAAATTTAAAATACCAAAATCACAGTTAATTTTCCAGAAAAAAAATACAAATTTTCAAAAGCTGACTCAAAATGTGATCTCAGTGGGGTGCCTGAGTGGCTCAGTCAGTTAAGTGTCTGCCTTCAGCTCGGGTCATGAACTCAGGGTCCTGGGATCTAGTGCTGTGGCAAGCTCCCTGCTCAGCGGGGAGTCTGCTTCTCCCTCTCCCTCTGCCCCTCCTCCCGCCTCCCTCCTTCCTCCTTCCTCCTACCTCCTTCCTCCTCCCTTCTGCGCATGCAGGTGCTCTCTCTCTCTCTCTCAAAAATAAATAAAATCTTTTTAAAAATGTGATTTTGAAATCATGAATACACATTTATTATGCAAAATGAGAAAGTCATTTTTTAATTGCTCTAGAAACATGATGAGCTGAGACCATTTCTCCAGAATATTCTACCAACTCCAGCATCCAGATAGTGTGTGACCTTGAGATATTAACTTAACTTCTCCAAGCATCAGTTAATATAAATTAGTAATGAATTATTGATGGAAATTATAGTTCATCCCAAGCCATCTTCAAGAAGAGACTTATGTTAAATTTTGCTATTGACTGGCTTCATTTTTTGGGAGATGAGATTAACAATAAAGTAGGCTTTATTTTTTATAAAATTTACTCTATTAAGAAAAGATGCTTTCTGGAAATTACAGTTCCAGCATTTACTAGTTGTGTAATATATGCAAGTTACTTAATTTCTTCAAGGTACCGTTTCTTTAAAAGTGAAATGAGGATAATAATACCTTCCTTAAGACACTGTCATTAAGAAAAAAAGACATTATTGTTAGACACATTGTTGATACACACACACACACACCTCTTATAAAGTGTCTCACTTATGGTAGGCATTTAAGAAATGGTATTAAATCACATTTTGTACCTTCTAAATTTCTCCACATAGCTACTATGCAAACATTGTTAGCTCTGTTTGCTTATTTAGAATAAAACAGAAACATAAAGTGTACTTGGACTTCACAATAGAAATGTTCCTGAGAGCTTATTTACAAAATAATTGCTTATAAATTTCTTTTTTTTAAAGATTTTATTTATCTATTTGAGAGAGAGAGAATGACAGACAGCATGAGAGGGGAGAGGGATTAGAGGGAGAAGCAGACCCCCTGCTGAGCAGGGACCCTGATGTGGGACTCGATTCCGGGCCTCCAGGATCATGATCTGAGCCGAAGGCAGTCGCTTAACCAACTGAGCCACCCAGGCGCCCCGCTTATAAATTTCATTTGTCAATTTGTCATGTATGTTAAATAACCTTGTCATGTGAATAAACCTGAGCAAAAGTTACATCCAAATGAGTAAAGAGGCTCCCAGGCTGCAGAGAGTAACCTGTCTAAAAATTACTCTTGAACATTTCAGGGAAGAAGTGTGGTGTCTCTCTCTCTGTGTGTGTGTGTGTGTGTGTGTGTGTGTGTGTGTGTGTGTGTGTGTGTGTTTAGGGAGACAGAAAATAAAGCAAATGTGGTAAAATGTTTTCATTTGGGGAATCTCAGTAGAGCATGTTTAGGAATTCTTTGCATTTTTTTCTGCAAGTCTAAAACTATCTTTTAAGAAATTAGCCCCTATGTTCCTATTACATAAAAACTAAATGTTTTTCCTATCTTGGCTTTCCTTAAAGAATATATGGCACATGTCTTTTAAGTATAAAATGAGTCAGGCACAGAAAGATTTTGCATTTAGGATAAGGAAATCCAGCATTGCCTACACTATTGGTTTTATGTGGCCAATGACCAGAGGTTCTCTAAAGTACTGGGGAAATTAACCTCCCACCTCTCTATGTGAGTCTTTGTAGAAATCCTATAGATCACCTGTCTTGTGGGTCAGTGCTCTTCAGGTCAAATTCCCAATGGTGGAATAAAGGTTTCAGAGAATGTGCCAAAGGAAACTTTCTTTTGCGTGTATTCATATACCATAAAATGCCCACTTACACATTTATTCTTAGAATCTTGAATGGGCACTGCAAAATACAGCTGGAGATTAAGTCTGATGAGAAAGCTCATTACCTTGATGCTTTTCCTTTCCTTTCCACTTATCTCTTGAGCTTACTCGTCTACTTCCTACCATCCCATTGTGTTACTCTTTATACCATCTTCATGGGCTTTAGTGAGCCAGTTTGTTTCCTTTCCTCTTTCCACGAAAGCAAACTAAGTTTGAAAATCAAATCAGAATTAATAAGGATTAGAAGTCAATGTTATCAAATGCAGAAGGAAAGAAAGGGAAAGTGATGAAATTTGACAATATTTATAAATAGGAAGGAGTGGGAAAATAGCAGAGAAATGAGAAAGACAGATAAATTATGTCTGTCTCATCACATCCCTTCCTCTTCCATATGTTGTATATCACCTCTAGCAATTTGCCACACTCAAGCTCCAAGATAGTGGGAGGCAAAGGATTTCCTGAGACACCATGGCTCAGCACTGCTTCTCACCTCTTCTTCACAGACCCACATTCAGAAAAACAAAAACACTCAACAGTAACCAAAAGTTCACTTCGGACTGCTTGTTCCTCCTCGAGGCCTGGTTTCTAGGCAGACTTTTTTCTAGCCTATGGAAATGTTTTAGCGTTCATTTGATCATGGTTTCTTTCACACTTCCTTACTAAAGTACTAAAAAAGGGAATTCACAGAAATTAAATGGAGTGCCATCAGCGACATTTTCACAAGTGTTAAAGAAGTGAATATGATAATAGATTTCAGACTAACTTCAACTTATTTAGTTCACTGGGTGTTATAAATTAGTCATAGTCCAAGTGTGTATATCAAACAAAAAATCTGAATTTTTAACATGTAGGTCCCAAACTCAAACCATATTATTGACCCTGCATCCATGTAAACCTCCCTAATTTTTCCATATGCAACTCTATCCTCAACTTCCAGTTCCCAATACTTATTTTATTGTGGCTACTTAAGATGTGTCTATGTTCATTTTCATGGCTTAGAATATAAGTTTCATTAGCTAGAAATAGCATAATTGTGTTTCCCAGGACACATTAGACCTGTATATTTAGATCAAATTATTTGATTTGACTTGTGGCCCTTTAAAAATGTACATTCTCCTCTCTGGAGAATAAGTTTGAGGTCAAGCTTGCCATAGAATTAGTAACCACATCTCTTCTGAGGGGCTCAATCTCAAAAGGACATCATGTCCCAAGAACAACTGAAATTATATTTAAAATAAAATGAACTGATTGAATGTAATCAGAGGCTTTCAAAAAATATATTTTTTAAAAGATCAAGGAATCCTATTCATGCAAGATACATGTATTTATCAGTTCAGGGTGCCATGAAAAAATTACCACAGATTGGGTGGCTTAAATAACAGAAGTTCACTTTCTCAGAGTTCTGGAGGCTGGAAGTCCAAGATCAGGCTGCCAACAACACTTGGGTTCTGGTGAGCGCTATCTTCCTGGCTTGCAGAAGGCACTTCTCACTCTGTCCTCAGGTGGTGGGCATAAAGAAAGAGCAAGCATTCTGGTATCTCTTCTTATAAGGGTACTAATCCTATCATGAGAGCCCCACCCTCATGACCTCATCCAAACCAGATTTCCCAAAGGTCACATCTCCAAATATCATCACCCTGGGGGTTTGGGTTTCATCATATGAATTTTGGGGGACACAACTCAGTCCATACCAATAAGCAGAATTAACTGTTTTGGCAGCCCCATTACACTGTTGATTCATTCTGAATTCAGTGGAATGTGGAAGCCCCATGTCTTTCTACATTTTGCTGCCACTGAGCCCTTCACTCTCATCCTTTATTTGGGCAGTGGCCCTAAAGTTAACAGTGCAGACCACTATAATAATCAATATTCGTGTTTTTTTGTTTTGTTTTGGGGTTTTTTTTTTTTTTGCATCTGATTCATTATTCCAGAATTTTCATACCTTTGGGGTAGGGAGACCTTCCTAGCTTTGCATTATCTTCACATCTAATAAGCTTGCTTTACATATGTCCATCTGAGTCAATAACTAAAATGATAAATACAAAAGAGAAGAGAGGAGAAATTTAGGGTCTAGCCATGGAATTTTCCCTATGTGTTATATAAACCCATCATCCATATCCCTTGGCTTCTGTCATTCAATAAGTCCATCTAGTTGTAATCATATACATTTTATATTTTATCTAATCCATATGAAAATTATCAGGTGTTTTGTAAAATACTTTCAAAATTCCAAGTACACTATGCCTACATCATTTTTTGGATTCCTCATTCCAGTAACCCTGACAAAAATTTGAAATGAGATAGACTACCACATTTTGCTCTTGGTAAACTATGCTGATTCTGTGGTCAAGTATTCTTTCTAACTCTGTGAATCTTTCCTAATCTAACTCTAGTCTACACTGGCATGTAGTTTACCTTGAATTTCTGCAAACTTTAGACTTCAGTGAAGGGTTCTGTGTTGGAAATATAGCTCAGATTTTCTTTTTCTATATTTAGACTTAACTCATTTCGTTTATTTCCATGACATGATTTTTCAGGTAACTTCTGTATTGCTTGAAACTGGGTTGAGCACATAAGAAGCTCTTCAAAAGTGCTCATTAAAATGAATAATGTTCCCTCATGGAGCAACTATGGGAAGTTAGTTTGTCATTATAGGAGAAGCAAATGGCAAAGGAATTTTGAGTAAGTTATAGGAATTGAGGAAGCAGAGTAAAATGAGAATAGGGGACATGGTACAGACAAACTGAAAAACATACAGAAAGAAACAAGAGGAAGATTCAAAAAAGAATAGCGGAAGACAGACAATGCTGGTTCCGTTACAACTTGGGAATCATTAAAGTTTGAGTAAGAGGTAGAGGAGCCAAGGGCAGGCTGCCGCAAGATGGGCCACTTTGGCATGAATGTTATTTTGAGTTAAAAGTGATCAGAACCCAGTAATGCAGGAAAAGCTCTCATCCTGGTCCTCAATTGCCTAAGTTTCCTTTGGAAAGGAGAGCCTGTCAGGAAGAGGGCTATTAACAGAGACTCCCCTTTACGTAAGAAACTTAACTGCATAATAGGGCAGACTTTGTTTTTCAAAACATCTCCTTTCACCTTCTACCAATGGCCTTCCTCGCCTTTGTATCCTTAGACCCTACACCTCTCTTTAGCTCATATAAGCTTCATGTTGCCTCATTGTCTTTAAAATTTCATGTCTGTGGTGGATTCCCCATATATACACTATTAAGTTTTATTTTCTCCTGTTAATCTGTCTCATGACAATTTGATTCTAAGTCCAGCTAGAAGGACCTGGAAAGGCAGAAGAAGGTCTTCCTCCCCGAAGGAGCAATAAAGACCAAGGGTACAAAGTAAATTGAGTAAAGAAAGTCTGTTAAGAGAAAGACAAGTGGCAAAATAATTTTTTAACATTCCAGAAAGCAAATACAAAAGAGATACAAGATCATGGTTAATTATGTCAAAAGTTGTCTGAAGAGGTTATTATTCTGAGCACATTTAAAACCATAGGACGATAAGGTGGGCTTGGAGAGGGCCAGGACATACCAGAAGTTATTAGTTATTCTTTCCTCTCACCCTGCAGGACTATTTGATGCAATTTCACCCATAACTTGACACCTACCCTTTACTTCAGCCACTTCAGCCATAGTATTTCTATTTGCTTATCTTTTTTTTTTTTAATTTATTTTTTCCCATTTAAGGTTTTGTGAGAAAACTAACTCTGCAAGTGGAAATGTTTGTAAGCCTTTGATTTGCATCAATGCATAACTTAATTACATTCCATTCAAAAGTAATGTCAGAAACAAAAATTCAGGATTTTAAAATTTAAAAGTAAAATAATTATGCTCAAAGAACTTATACAACATAGAGGAAACTACAAATCAAAGTGGATAATATTTTTCATTTGTCTAGGCTTCATTTGATGTCACTATTGTGAATGCCATAGAATTCACTCATTACATGAAATGTTTTTAAGAATTTGTTTATGTGAGACAATAGGCTTCAGTAAAGTTACCCAAAACTGAAAGTTCTCCCGCCTTCTGAGCTTAACCTGCCATTTAGCTTTTCAACAAAAAGACTTTAACCCAGGGGTGCTGGGTGTCAGCTGGTTAGGCGGTTAGGCCTCTGCCTTCAGCTCAGGTCATGATCCCAGGGTTCTGGGATCAAGACTCACATGGAGCCCCACCTGAAACCCCACATAGAGCCCTGCATTGGGCTCCCAGCTCAGCAGGGAGTCTGCTTCTCCCTCTCCCTCTGCCTGCTGCTTCCCCTGCTTGTACTTTCTCTCTCTCTGTGTGTCAAATAAATGAATAAAATCTTAAAAAAAAAAAAAAGATTTTACCCAACTAGTCAATTTCTAAGGGCATTCTTGATTTTCTTTTTTCTGGTTACCACTGGCTTCTTTTTCTTGTGTCAGTCAAAAGTTTAGTTTCACTTTATCTTGTTCCTCTTATGCATTACTTCAAATCACATACAACATTCTCCTAGTTTCTTTCATTTTTCTCAAGTAGGCCTAATACAAGACTCTACCTGTAAAGCCTAATTTACCAACGATTTTTGGCAACAAAGTGTGAAAATCACATAAACAATATTTTAAAAATCTTAACATTAGTTATCAAATACAATTCCACATTCTACTGGGCATTTCCTACCATGAGTAATTTCTCATTGATCACGTCCAACTTTGGTAACTTTCTATGCCCTTTTCCTATTTCTACAAGATAGTCTCCAGCTCACTGCTCTGTCTCATTTCTTGTGAAGGGCAGTTCAGTTCTCCATCCCCCACCCCAAATAATGTTTGGGCTCAGGTTTGCATACTCAGAAATTCATGAAGATGACTTGCTAAACAAAGGCCTATTGACTTTATATTTCTACCATTCAATAGTAAAGCACCTGAGGGCTGTTTGAAATTGGTTTCCAAATTCTTAGAAAGGTTCCCTCCAGCTGTCTCCAGCAAGATCCTACGTGTCCTGAGTTTTATTTTATTTTTCCAGAAAATCAACTTACAACAACTACAGACACGGGGAAAACAAACAAACAAACAATCAAACAAACCTGGTATCACAGTTGTTCCCCAATCATCAAAAACCCATTTTACTAAAAAACTCTATTAATGGTTCAGCCATATTATCAATCTGATGAGAATACATAAAGCATAGTTTAAAAAAGTAACTCTTCTGTCACCTCATAGAATTCACTTTTGACTACCTTCCTGAAGGTGGGGGTTTGTGGAACCCAGAGTTAGAAAAGAAGAAGGAAAGTAAAAGAGTCTTTCCACCCCTTGGAAGTTGGGGGAATCCACTAGCTTAATTTGTAGTCACCAAAGGAACATGATTCTCTTTTCTTTCTGTGGACTTTGTTGCTACTTGGATTTATAGCAACAATATTTCCTGGGTCTCTAGATTTACGCGTGAGACTAAAGTTGCACAGACGGCTATTTACATTTCTTTAGAAGACTTTTTAACTCTGGAGCTCTAACAACTGCTTTTGAGCAAAGGGAAATTAGGTAACTTTGAAGATCAAAGTCATGCATTTTGTGTTTCTTCCTTACCATTGCTATACTATGTGTGGCTGACATAGCCTGAAGATACAGCATGATGCACCCTATGTGTTTAAGGGTGGGAAACAAATCAACCTGAAGCAACTGACAGTCACCTTCAATATACCAATTTGTGTACAAGTATTGATTTTCTTTCTCCTTTTCTTCAAGAGCCAGAAGGTGGCATCTGACTACCTATTTTAATATTTGAGTTTATTTCATTAAAATATATTATGCTTACATAGAGGACTTAAACTTAGTTTTATTACTAAGTGTGGGATTAAGTAAAACAAATTAACTCTCTGGAGGAAAAAATAAACCAAAGCAAAAAATATAGAAAGGCAATAAGGCCATCCATCCTCACATCCACAGACTAGATCAGAATGGTCTTCAAATGATTATGACCTAAATATTTTATGTAGATTTTTACAGTGATTTCAAACTGTTTAAATGGTAGTAAAATGGGGCACCTGGGTGGCTCAGTCGTTAAGCGTCTGCCTTCAGCTCAGGTCATGATCCCAGGGTCCTGGGATCGAGCCCCATGTCAGGCTGCCTGCTCAGCGGGGAGCCTGCTTCTCCTTCTTCCCTGCTCTCCCTGCTTGTGCTCTCTCTCTCTCGCCTCTCTCTCTCATTAAATAAAATCTTTAAAAAATAAAATAAATGGTAGTAAATAATTATTAAAACGGGAAGTTAAGAAAAACATACATTATCTTTCAAATTACTCTTACTCAGGCTTCAATTTTAGAGATCCAATTGGATCTTAGATCTAGAAACAGAGAGGAATGCAAGGAAATGACTCTTCGACTTAGAAGGCCCAGTAGCTTTCCTTTCCCTCTTCGCCTATGATTTTGTTCACTGTGATTTATTGGCCACATTATTAGTAAAACTGAGGAAGAACAAATAGTAAGATGTAGATGAAATGTTTTAAAAAATGTTATTCCTCTTTTTATAATTTCATTGAACTTCTATATATTCATTCATTCATTGAAAAAAATACTTTTTGTTACTATTCTGTACAAACTCTCTGGGTTGAATACAAAGAAGAACAATCTATGGTTCCTGTCCTCAAGTCACCCACAATATAGCCTAGGAAGCTGTTACAGAGAGATAATCAAAATGCAACACAGTGAGGACAATGACAGACAGATGCAAAACTATGACAAAAGCTCAGAAGGCATTTTCTGAGGATCACAATGAGAGCAAGTAGGAGAGTCCAGGAAGACTTCCTAAAGAAGGGGACCTGAACTGATTCTCCTACCATTAGCAGGAATTCCACAAAGACAAGTGGATTTAGAGGGCAGCAACGGCATTCCAGACAAGGGACAATAGGAGAAAGGGTGGGGGATGAAGTTGGCTGGTGCCAAATTACGGAGTTGCTTATATGCTACATTAAAGAGTTTGATATTTTACCCTGTAAGAGTTAGGACTCCTTCGAAGGGTTATATACCAATAGGTGACACAGTCAAATTTGAGTTGGGATGTCGGGATGAAGAATTAATCACAGCAGGATAAGCCTGGAGGCAGGCAGAGGAGGTAGAAATCTATTGCATGAGAGATTGAGGGTTAACCCAAAGAGTGTTAGAAGGACAAAGAGAAGAGAACCTATTGCAGAGCAGTTTAGGTGGGGAAACTGGTAAGATTTCGTGACATCTATGGTATGGTAGATAAAAAGGGTGGGTATATAAAAAAAAAGTGACTTCCCTATTTCTTATACGGCTGCTAGATAGAAAGTAATACTATCAAATAAGATAGAGAGACTATAGGGGGAAGGAAAAGTTATAAGAGGAAACAGTTTAGAGCGCTGAGATTGAAGTACCCATAAGGCATCCAGGTAGAAGTATCTAGTTGGCAGATGAATAGGAGACGAAACTGTGAAAGTTCAGATTAGCATCAATCTGGCAGTCTTTGGCAGTCTTCAGTAAAGCTTAGGGGCATGAGAATGGCCAATATCTCTCAGACAGATCATGACCAGGAAATTTGGGGCTTTAGAAAAACCTTTAACAAGTCCAACCAGGAAGAGATAGGCAGAAGGGGTTCCCAGCAGAAACCAAGAAGCCACTGTCCATTTTTCAAAATGATCCACATGATTTAATGAGAGTGCTTACTGATAATCCTAATAGCCTGCATTTTCCTCTAAAAAAAAGCAATGTGGATGGCAGCTACTTATGTGCTGAGGATGTAGACCCCACAAATTGGAACTTGTAGTTAGCCTTGAATATTTCTCTGCCTGAATTTTTATTTCTAAATGTAAATTCTAATGGAGGGTTGTTAATAATCTTCTTGCAGATAAAATTCCTCTTCAAACATTTACATATTTTTTTCTTGTATGAAACACTTAGTGAAAAACAATTTCTTGCAGAATGGCACTGAAGAATTGGGAGAACTTTGAGAGCTTGACTGCAATGGAGCAAAGTAAGACAACAGGTTTCTTACCAGATGAAGAAAAAATAAACAAGTTGCTCCCTGCTTTATTAGTCAGGGGTTAGCTGTGTATAAAAGACCATATTGCAAAATTCTACACACAAAGACAAGTTGAACAGTTTTCCTTTGGAAAATCAGTTATATGTTTCTAGTACTTTTTTCCCCCCACAGTTAAATCTCTGTTCCTGTCCTTGTCATTTCACATCTGATATTCCAAAACCCATTCCTCACCACCTGTCTTCACTCTCTTTTCAATCTGTCCAAACTCTTCTAGTTCAAATCATCTTTAAAATTTTTTCTTTAACCACAGTACATTCTTCCTTAAGATTACTTTTCAATGTAATCGCTATGTCCTGTGAGCCCCTGTGGACAGTCTAGTAACATGGTCTTAGCCTCAGAATAAGTACCTGTACCTAAGAACGAATATATATATTTTAATTGTAACAAATGGCAATATGTTGTACTATGCACAATTAAAAGAAACAAAAACTAGTAACACCACCGAGTGTATATTTATTAAAAATTTTAAGGCCTTTTATCTGGTTTATTTTATTACCTTCTACCCTTTGATGGCGGTCATTTTCATTTTAAGATGGAAGAAACTAAGACCCAGAGATTGGTCTTAGCGATCTTACTTACAAACTACTCCAGATAAAAATGAATACCAGAACTCAGTTTTCTTAACTATTTACCCAGTGCTTTCACTACTAAAGTAAAATGCTATGCTTTACACTCCCCAGTATCAATGCCAGTAAGAAAGGGCGGGAGGGGCAACATTACTGGTGTCTATCATACAGTTGGCACTGGATGAAATCAGTTATACAATTACTCCTCTTTACTCCTCCAATAACCCTTTTTTTTTTCCTGAGGACACAGAGAGTATAAGAACCAATAATAATATTCATTACATAAGTAATAAAGTACCATAACTTATTACATAAGGAATAGAGGAATAATTTGAAACTATGGTTCTGACCCCAAAGTTTGTGCTTTTTCCACTTAAGTGCACTATCTCACACGGTAAAAAGCTGAGTCCATCTCCATCTGTTATATTTTCACAGTAGACTTCTGCTGAGTGACTACTATGTTACACATATATCCCAGACAAGGTGATAGTGTTACTGAAAAAAAAAAATGCCATCAGCCCTGACCTTGAGAAGCTCCCAGTCTAAAACTACAGATTTTTCCTTGGCAATGGGGGAGAGAAGGGGATGAAGGACGTTCTGTTAAAAAGAATAAAAGATAAAACAAAAAATGTAAAAAGTGGGTGATTGCTCAGTAACAAAATTCTGAGGCCAGTGATTCTCGAATTTTATTTTGCTATTATCTTAGGACACTTTATTATACCCACGGGTAACCTATGTCTCTCAAAGAAAAGAAGGACAAATTTTAGTCCCCATAACAAACCATCAGCGGCAGAGGGATAGTAAGCATAAAATTAAATAAATAATGATATCTCCTCTGTTACCCCATCAGGAAGCATTGTACTTCAAGGGATGAAATACAGTATGTTTGGTGCAAATTCTGAAAGCACACCTGATAAGGTAATTTGTCCATATGCCTATTTAGAAAATGCTCATTGATTAGAGCAGTGAAAAGAAACTCTTGTGTGCTTGGAAACGAACACTGAAATGTTAAGTAAAGTGCAAACAGAAAGCAGAATTGTGCTTTGTTTAAAATATCTACTAGCCCTCACTGAATCAGCATAATAAAATTATAAAGCCCATATACCATTTTCTACTACTATCAACCCTCCTGCTGCTAAATTATTTCTATCTTTCTAAGGTGCAAGAATCTTACATAAACAAAATCCCATGAAAGTAATCCTATTATTCTTACCAAATTCAATCATTAATACATGTTTATTAAGGACCTACTATGAGCCAGGCACTTAATAGAAGTTTCCTTGAAAAATGGACAAAATCTTGGGAAGATTGACCTCATCGAACACAGAAACTATGTCCAATTCGTTCTTTTTTTTTTTAAGATTTTATTTATTTATTTTACAGAGAGATACAGCGAGAGCAGGAACACAAGCAGGGGGAGTGGGAGAGGGAGAAGCAGGCTTCCCGCCGCGCAGGGAGCCCGATGTGGGACTCGATCCCAGGACCCCGGGATCATGACCTGAGCCGAAGGCAGACGCTTAACGACTGAGCCACCCAGGCGCCTCTGTCCCATTCATTCTGCATTACTTTAACACACATTAAATAAAGTCACATTTGTAACAGGTTTAGATGAGTATTTATTAAGTGTGGATTTAAGGAGTCTGATTCTTGGTAAATTCAAAATTCATTTGAAACATATGGGTTAATTATTTCAATCCAAATTCATCTTTTTCAAGTTTAAATGAATTGGTTTTGAAACATGGATTTAGAAAGGCAAAAAGACTAATCAAAGAGGCTCCTAAGACTTCTTGCCCCTGGAGAAACATATGGATGTTATTTAAAATCAATTCAGAAAAAAGACAGGTTGAAATTTCTTATTTAAATCAAAGCTTGTCTTTGCAGTATTATATACTGCATGGTTATTAGAAGATGAGTATCAGATGGAGTTCATTTTAGCAATCAACATAAACTGACTCTGGCTAATGTGAGCAAATAAAAGGATTTTTAAAAAGATGTTGGGAGCTCCCAGATTTGAATTCTAGTAGTGTCCCCTTATCCATGGGGGTTATGTTCCAAGACACCCAGTGGATGCCTGAAACTGCAAATAGTACAGAACCCTATATATACTGTTTTTTCCTACACATACATGCCTATGATAAAGTTTAACTTATAAATTAGATACAGTAAGAGATTAATGACAATAATGAATAATGAAATAGGGCAACTGTAACATAAGCTCAGTGAAAGTTATGCGAATGCAGTCTCTGTCTCTGAAAATACCTTACTGGACTGTATTCACACTTCTTGGGATGATGTGAGATGATAAAATGCCCATGTGGGGGGCAGTCAGTTGAGCATCTGACTTTGGCTCTGGTCATGATCTGGGGGTCAGGGATGGAGCCCCACATCAGGCTCCCTGCCCAGCCAGGAGTCTGCTTGTCCCTCTGTCCCTCTCCCTGCTCTCTCTCTCTCTCTCTAATAAATAAATAAAATCTTTAAAAAACAAAATCAAATAAATAAATAAAATGTCCACATGATGCAATGAAGTGAGGTGAGTGACCTAGGCATTGCGATGCAGCATTAGACTACTACTGACCTTCCGCCAATACATCAGAAGGAGGATCATCTGCTTCCAGCCTGTACTTGACTGCAGGTAACTGAAACCATGGAAAGCCAAACTGCAGGAAAGGAAGACTGGAGAAGACAAAGAATCAAGTAGCAACAACATAGCCAGAACTGTTAACTTTAAAACTAAAACCCCCAGTTGTTACCAGCAAAAACAGGTTTACTCGGGAAGACCAAAGAATTGCAACACAAGACAAGCAAGCTAAGGCAAAACAATAGGCAAGTTCAGAGAACAAAGGAGAGGAAGGCTTTTCTAAAGAGGAAAGGGGGGAAACTGGGGAGGCCATTATAAACAAAAAGTCCACTGGAGTAAACTGGGAGTCCAAAGTACAGTGATTTCTCGTGGACTGTGTTTTGATAGTCTCTTATTGGCTGGGCTGTTGCCAGGCCAAGAGAAAAGCTTCTTCCTCCTGCTGGGATAATAAGGTAGTAGCTAAGTAAGGTAGTAGCTAAAGTATCTCAACTGGCAAGGTGTGGTCTCTTTCTGTCGTGTCTGCATTGACCACAAGAGGTCGGTCATGAAAGCTCCCCCTGCTGACCTCCCAACCGCATTTTAAATGAGGTTTCCGTTTGTTAATAACTACACCCAAAATCCAACCAGAGAACTTCGGCAAAAAGGAACAGTGTTACTGCCGCCACTAATTTCTCAATCCTACATCTCACTCTCCCACATTGTAGACACTGGATGCTGTGCGACACCACTTTTCACTGTCACATTCAAGGAGTTGTTTTGTTGTTGTTGTTTGTTTGTTTTAAGATTTTATTTATTTGAGAGAGAGAGCACGTGTGCACGCACTAGCAAGCGGGAGGGTCAGAGGGAGAGAGAGAAGCAGACTCCCTGAACAGGGAGCCCCAAGTGAGGCTTGATCCCAAGACCCTGAGATCATGACTGGAGCTGAAGGCAGATGCTTAAACAACTGAGCCACCCATGAGCCCCACATTCAGGAAGTTTCTACTGCTCTCCCTGCCTGGCATCATTTGCTTTTGATTTAAGGTCCAAAGTGAGTGGTGTGATTACTGAGTGGTCTGATTGCTATAGTAGCCTAGATCACAATATTTTATACTCACAAAATAGAAGAAAATTCAGATGCTATATAGAATGTTTTAAAGATAAATATTAGCAAAAAGACGATATTAATGTTTGACACTGTGATAAAATTGCCCTGCATTCTTTGCCTCTTATCCTCTGATTTTGTCCAATTTTTCCTTTTCTGTTTTCTTTTCTAAGTCTATAAGGTGCTTTCTCTTACAGAATTTAAAGTCACATCTCTGTCCCTTAAGACTTGACAATATCTGTATTAGATATGATTAGATTCATCTGTGTAAGACAGAAAGCCTTTAATACAGCACTGGCTTCAACAAAATAGTTTTCCTATCCCTCACAAAATGATTTTGGAAATCGCTACCCAAAATTGCTATGGTGGATCATTAGTTATAATGAGATCAAGACTCTCTTCTTTCATTACACCATGAAGGTTACCTCATGGTCCCAAATAGCTGCCAAAACTCCAAATATCACATCTGTGTTATAGGCCAGCAAAGTGAAAAAGTGGAAGGGCCAAAATGATGTTTGCCTCTTCCCTAGTAAGGAAATCTCTTAGAAGTCACACACAAAACTTGCTTACCTCTCACTGGCTGTAACTTAGTCACCTATTTATACCTAGCAGCTAGAGAGTTAGAAAATATATCTTTGGGATGCCTGGGTGGCTCAGTCCTTGGGCTCAGGTCTGAGTTTTCAACTCAGGTCATGATCCCAGGGTCCTGGGATCGAGCCTCGCATCGGGCTCCCTGCTTGTCGGGAAGCGTGCTTCTCCCTCTCCTACTCCCCCTGCTTGTGTTCCCTCTCTCGCTGTCTCTCTCTGTCAAATAAATAAATGAAATCTTAAAATATATATATATATATATCTTTAACTTGGACAGCGATGTCCCCAGACTAAAAACTGTGATTCTGATACTACTGAAGAAGGGTAAGTGGCCAGTTGGGGAGGAGGGGGTGTATATAGCATTGTCTCAAACAATTCCTTTTTACTGTGGCTCCCAGTACCCCATATGTGGTATTTTTGTCCCACAAATAAAATTAGCTGCAATAAACACGCATCATCTTCTGGAATGCACACAATTCTTTAAAAGTAGGCCTCTCTATACATAGTCATTGTTTGCCTCCCCAGGTGCTATTTCCTGCTCTCCAAAAATAACAACTAGATTATTTTAGGGAATTTTTGTTCCTTCGGTCTCAGCCATATGCTTTACTATACTCCATCCTCAAATCCAGTGCTCTAGTTTAGCCCATCACCCTGATCCTAATATTTCAGTCCATAACTAGTATCTTGCTGGGACTAATTTCACTCAATAAAAAACAAGAAATTTGGGGGTAGAGGTAACTGGGGGAAATATCAGCCAGGTAATAACTAATTTTTGTTTATATACAATGTGCCAACTATTGTTCTAGGCACTTAGAATATAGGAGGGCACCAATTCAGGTGCAGACAACAGAAACTATTCTAGACAGCTTAAGCACAAAGGCATTTATGGCAGGGTGCTCACAAAATCATTGAAGGAGCTAAAGAAGCCAGACAAAGTCTCAGTCTTTAGAAATGATTCCCAGAACACCAAAGAAGAACGGCCCTAATAAGGCAGTTGCTTTCCCTGTTACCAGAAAACTGCGTGATCACAAAATGGCTCCTTGAACCACTAACTCCACTATCATTGTTTCCTCCAAGATCCAGGCTGTTGGTCCCAAGATCACATCACCTCACCTAAAATTTAAGCCCCATTTCCATGCCTCTTGACACTCATGAGACAAGAATTGGGCACTGGGAACTCCAATAACATTGATGAAGGAAAAGCAAACAAACAAAATCTCCACAATTGTGCTTTACCTACAGAACCAGCTGAAGCCAAAAGTGGAGCCTGGCTTCTTTCCACCTTTCAAATCTCACATTGGTACCTCTATTGGCAGAAATATGTCATCTGAAAGGGAGTCTAGAAACTGTCTTAAACTCCCCAGTCTCAGAAACAAAGAAAAGTATATTATACACAAATGGGAATGGAGCTTTTGCATTCAGTATATAATAACTGTCCCATGCAGTCAACGAGATAGATGGAATCTTTTGTCTTCCAAAATATTTGAGTAGGTGAAGAGTTTATGTCTTCATAAGGAGCCTCCCTTCTTCTTTGAGACTGTTAAACTACTTTTTAAAAAAAAAAAAGATTTTATTTATTTGTCAGAGAGAGAGAACAAACAGGGGGAAGGGCAGAGGGAGAGGGAGAAGCAGGCTCCCCGCTGAGCAGGAAGCCTGATGGCCGGGCTCAATCCTAGGACTCTGGGATCATGACCTGAGATGAAGGCAGATCCCTACCCGACTGAGCCACCCAGGCATCCAGACTATTAAACTATTTAAACAAGAAGGCCATGAGACTAAGTTGGCTCTCATGCCTTGGCAGCCTATGTAACAAACCAAAATCTAAGCCTACAAATACTTCAAGGTTATGAAATCAAACCTCTAAGGCCAACCAAGCACAAACGGCCAACTAGGCATTAAGCTATAACCAATCAATAATTTCCTTATTTGGCTCCCACTTTTTCTCTATAAAAGATCTCTCCCTGAGCTCCTATCTGCTCAGCACTCCTGACCACTTGTGGTTTGGTGCTGCCTAATTCAAACTGATTTTTGCTCAACTAAACTCTTAAAAGTTTTAAGATCCCTGTTTATCCTTTTAACAGGAGCAACCAGAATGGGTCTATATTCTGAATAGTGTGGTGAATAGAGGTGAGGCTCTAAGATCTCCTAGCCATTTAACTATCTTAACTGACGGAAGACAACCTAAAAATGACACTGATTAATGAAGAAGAGTAGAGCCAAGGAATTCATAGAGAAATATATACCTGGAGCTCTGATGGTATCAGGAACCTCTAGATCAAGCGATATCTTTTGTGTTCCTTGAACTTCTCTATTAGCTAACAGAGTCCTCAGCTCTTTATTTTTGGTTAAGCCATTTTGATTTGTATTTTCCATCTTTTCCAAGTGATTCTTAGTCACATAGAGTTTAGAACCAGGAATGGGGTATCAAAAGAGAGTTAACATACAGAATTGGCTAACCTGAAGTAAGGAGAAAAGTAATGAGGATTCCATTGTCTGGATAGTAGGGAGCTTCCTGGAAGAAGGTAACACACATCCCACCCAGGACTTGCGGGAGGAGGGGTGAGTAGCAGGGTGTCAGCTTGTGCTTTGTCCTCTGATAGACTTCTGCTCCCTCATCAGTGTGTTGGCTGCCTCCCATGGCTTTTTTTTGCCATCATGTATCAACTATTTATTATACACCAGGCATTTTTCTAACTGTTTACTTGTATTTGCTCATTTAACTATTCATAATAACTGATGACACTGTAACCAAATTTCAGGGGTTCGCTTCTTGGGGTGCATTAAATTGAATACAACCCAAGGAAGTGTTGAAAGCAAAGAACTTTTTATTACTTGTTACAAGTAAAGAGACAGGGAGATAGCTCTCAAAATACTATCTCCCCCTGGAGGTTGGTACAGGAAGCTGTATCATTCAGTGTATTGAGGTTGACAGGGAACTTGCATACATTTTTTTTAAGATTTATTTATTCATTTGAGAGAAAGAGAGAGAGAACGAGCGGGGGGGGGGGCAGAGGGAGAGGGAGAGAATCTCAAGCAGACTCCCCAGTGAGCACGGAATCTGATGCGGGGCTCAATCTCAGGACCCCAAGATCACAACCTGAGCTGAAATCAAGAGTCAGATGCTCAATGACTGAGTCACCCAGATGCCCCAAGAACTTGTATACATATTAAGGAACTTATACATATTCTATTACTTAGTTACTTTGGTTCAGTTGTGCATGTCAACGCGCTAGTGCACATATCGTATGTTCAAAAAAAATGGTGGAAAGCCCTGACCTTAGTATTATAATGAGCTAAAGGTAACCTCAAGACCATTCAGGGGGTTTCTGTGCAGGTCCTCAGCTCCAAACCAGCTGAAACTGGCTCACATAAGGAGCTATCAAGTGAAACACCTAAAGGGCTTTATGGCAGGAACCGCTGGTTCTGCAAAACAAAACCTATTCCTTCCCTGTCTTTGTCCCTTCCCCCTACTCCCTTCCACTGATAGCTTTCAGCCCTCTAATACAAGAAACTTCCCATTACATCCTACCTAATAACACAGCTACAATTTTTATCTCTATTTCATTGATGAGGAGACCAAAGTACTCTTCTATAAGGACCAATAGAAAAGAGAATAATCTGGTCCAAAAAAAAAAAAAAAAAGATTCATTGTTCTGTGAATGATCCTTTTGGTTTGCTCCAAGCAATCAAAATTAACTGGAAGTTGACTTTGCATGGGTAGGAAAAAAAAAAAAATTAATGATCAGCCCATGCTAAAGTCAATGGCAGTAAAAATCATGGGGAAGAGCTGTTACCAAGTGATAAGATTGAAACTGAGGCAAATCTTATTGCTTAGGCATCTCCCAAGAAAACTCTTATTCCTTACTACATGCAAAGGGGACCATCCCCTCTCATTGCAAAGATGCAGATGAGTGACTCCCCAACCCCCCAAACATCAACCTATTGCTCTGAATTGCTCCCAAAAAGAGAAGGCAGAGGCCATTAACCAACACCTATTTCTGGGAAATAGATTTCTCAGGCCAAGTTATACACTCAAAGACCATTATCTAGTAATATCCTTGGTTTTGTTTACTATCCTTTGAAGTTCAATAAAAGGAGTTTAAAGTCTGCTTAAAATTCAATTAAAGTATTAAGGAAATAGTTTGAGGACAAAACCTTTAACCAATTAGTGAGAAATTAAGGATGTTGATGGCTCTACCCCCAAGGCAATTCTCAGGCCTACACCCAGAGAAAGTGTGCTGTGTGAAGCCCTAAAGGTAAATACCACCCAAATCCTACCCAAGAGGTGATAGCAGTGAGATGGATAACAGAGATACCTCCCAGGAGGTATAGAAGCACCAGATTGGCTGATTGGGAATTTACTCTACTCCCCAGTCAAGGTGTCTATGTTATGCAGGTTCAGCAGAAAACATGTGTGTTACAGACCCTTGATTAATATATATTTGTATCTGTTATCCCCCACTGTATATTGATTGCACTGTAAGAAGCTAAACTCCCAAGTTAAATTTGCTCAGATCACATATAGGAAGTTAGATTTGAACAAGCCAAGAATATGGCCCACTACCTACAGTAGCAACAGTCAACAAACTACAGTGCTTATAGTTTTGGATCTGGATGCTGCAATGTGATTGTCTCACACTTTCAAGGATTCCCTAGGACTTACAAAATCCAGAACTAATATTTCTTAGAGCAAAAAGATACAAAGCAGGATCAGCAAGGGGGGAAATGCATTTGAGTGGAGTCTGTCAGGAGCTAGGCACAAGTTCCTAAAGTTCTCTTTCAAGGAATCACACAGAATGCGCTGTTCCTCCAAGAAAGAACTGGGGCACAAGCAGTGCTTCTGACCAAGGAGACCCTCCTGAGTACAGGACTTTCATTGGGGCCTGGGTATGTGGGCTCATTTACCTGCATGGCCAGCCTTGATTTCTGAAACTAAGACCCCTAGAAGGAAACCGGTGTCCACCAGAAGTCTACACAGTCTGTCTTAACAAGTTGGTATAGCCTGGCTGGGTGCCCCAGGTATGCAAAACAACCAACCATGTTCATTAGTAACAGAGGTAACATCCCCAAGGGTCAGTCACACAGCAGATCCTCCTGAAGATATGCTAGTGTTGAACAACCAAGCCCGTTGCGTGAACTATTTTTTTTTTTTTTAAGATTTATTTATTTGTTTGAGAGAAAGAGAGAACCCAAGTAGGGAGGAGGGGCAGAGGGAGAGGGAGAAGCAGACCCCTGGCTGAGCAGGGAGCCCAGCGCGGGGCTCAATTGCAGGACCTGACCTGAGCCGAAGGCAGAGGCTTAACCGACTGAGCCACCCAGGCACCCCCATTTTGTTCAGTCTTTCCTACTCAGGGATGTGGGTTTGGATGGCCTACTTGAAGGGGAGATGGGACGGGAACATCTGATATAGTCCTCAGCGTACCTTCATGGGAAGAAGAACACATGGGATGTGGGGTAGTCAAGTGGTAGCTAGCAGATGCTGGCCTCCCCAGCATTTTTCTCTAAACAAAACCTGCATTTCTTTTGGAGAACCACTTCTCAGCCAGAAATTATTTGCAGGATAGCCTGACCTTCCGTTTCTGGGTTGGACCCTAACAGCTTACCCCACTCATGTGGCCACTGTGATTGGTTCAGAGGCTGTCATGTGATCAAATTTATTGCAAGAAGACCCTTTGATAGGAGAATTCTAGTTCATTTTCTACTCTTCTCTGGGAATGATTTTTTCACCTGTCCTCTTTTCTGTTTTGTTTAGTGTGCGACTGTGTAACCCAGGTGTTTTCCAGTCACTTTTGCTACTATTAATACAATTCGTATGATGTCCCAACTCAAAAGAAGATAACAGCAAAACTGAGAAATGCAAAGAAAGGGAGCTGGAACCTTGAAGACACAGGACCTTAAATCAAACAGCTCCTCTGATGCTGGTATGCCTCTGGGTTTTCTACTAGGTGAGCCAAACAAACCAACCAACCAACCACCTCTATCTCTGTTTAAGCCAATCGGAGCTCTGTCAGTGACGATAAAAGTTCCTGGCTGATAAAGTATCATCATTCTGGTTTTACAAGGAAGAAATTAATTTGTAGAAAAGCTAAATAATTAGCCTACAGTTGTAGCTAGAATAAATGGCAGAGCCAGGATTCAAGAACAGTTCTCTTTGTGTCTCCTAATTCATGCAGCCACCAGACTAGAAGTTTCTCGGTGAACTCATCCTGCTTCCCCCCACCAGAATCAGCGGTGTGCTTGAGATCTGCCACCCACTCAGATGCTCCAGGGGAATTTGTTGTGGCATCACTGGGTCTGTAACTGTTCACCTCTGCAAATTGGGAATATATGAGCCTTAATATGAAAACAGAGTGACGACCAAACCAACCAGTCCTTTGGTTTTGTGTTCTCCTCCTCCTTAACCACTTCATACACTATGTTCCATCTTTCATAAACCATACATGGAGGGAAATAGAGATCTTTCTCATTCTGGGATGCCTAAGAACTCCAGATTTTAGGTTCAAAAGTTAAATCTGAATAGAAACAGCTGCATTAAGCTTCTAGTAACCACCTCAAATGATTTTACTAGGTTTGTCTATAATTGTATTTAACAAATATCCATGCTTATGTATAATCTCAATTACATTCATACAGGAAAAAAAAAAAAAAAAACACTACGTATGTCCCCAGAAAGAAAAAAGTGAAGTATAACTGTGGGGGAAAAATCTTCTCAGATATTCTCATATTGTGAGTCTATTATAAGTGCAAAAAGATTAAAGATATAGTATAAAGGTGTATATCTAAATGACTACAAATAACTGCTTAACTGGAGCTGCCTAGTGTACATCAGTAGCCCCTAAATGATCAAAGGCTATTGCTGCAGGCAAGGTCCAAAACCACCTGCTTATATAAAGAACTTTAGATGACGGGACTGATACTATGCATGTATATTGATACTTCTTGAAAGAACGATTTAAAAAAAAGTTATCTGTCTAAAACTGACAGAAGGCAAACAGATTGAGAATTAAGTTTGTAATTCTGCCACCGACTCATCCTTAGTCTTTGGTAGAGACGTGATGATTTCCTAGGATGTTTCACGAATTTCCTACCCTGTTATTGTTATTTACAGGAAAAAGAAAATTCAGGTTATTCTGGAACTTACTATCCTTTTGCTCACCCTGTACAACCCCAAGCAAAACTGTGAAATAGGATAGGTTCAATTTATTTCCCAAGTCCACCTGAAGTACTACCTTGTATGAAAAGATGTAGTAAACTAGTTACACTATTACTGTACATTTTTTATGCAACCATAGGAAGAAAGATATATTACAGCTGACTTAATAACCCACATACATGTGTATAGAGAAAGACATATAACTTTTGTTTTAATTATATATACTAATATATATGTAATTATGTATTACACATGTAAATGATACAAATATTATATATATAATCAGCACAAAAGTTACACAAAACAATTCTTTTTTTAAAGATTTTATTTATTTGTTTGTCAGAAGGAGAGAGAGAGAGAGCACAAGCAGGCGGAGCAGGAGGCAGAGGGAAAAGCAGACTCCTGGCTGAGCAAGGAGCCCAATGTTGGACTTGATCCCAGGACCCCAGGATCATGACCTGAGCCAAAGGCAGATGCTTAACCCACTGAGCCACCCAGGCATCCTATACAAAACAATTCTTACCTGCACTTTATGTAACACACTGTGACTTTTTTATTCTGTTCTATTCTTTATCATCTTTTTTTTTTTTAAGATTTTATTTATTTATTTGACAGAGAGAGACAGTGAGAGCAGGAACACAAGCAGGGGGAGTGGGAGAGGGAGAAGCAGGCTTCCCGCTGAGCAGGGAGCCCCATGTGGGGCTCGATCCCAGGACCCTGGGATCATGACCTGAGCCGAAGGCAGACGCTTAACCACTGAGCCACCCAGGCGCCCATCTTTATCGTCTTTTTTAAATGCAGGTCATAACTTGATATTAAATTGATTTCAAACCTGCTAATAGGTTATGATTCACAAGTTACAAAGCAATAATTTATAGTAAGGGATAAATAAATATCCATCGATGTCCTGAATTCCTACTTCTCTTATTCTATGGTAACAAACATAAGAACCAATTCAAAGATGCTTTATAGTAGAATATCAGACATCTGTGAGGACACAGGAATACTGACTAGGAAGTTTGGGAGATTCTTCCAAGACAGTTTCTCCTTCTTGGCAAAGCTCATGGTAAGACCACTTGTCCCAGCCTCCCTTACAGGTGATGTGGCCAGGATAGAAATAACGTATGCCACTTCCAAGCCTGGTCTAAGTCTTCTCTTGCATGGTCCCCATCCTCCACCCTCTGACATGAGGCAGATCAGCAGAGTGGTCTTATCAAAGCCAGAAGTTGAAATAGCAAAACCACAAGATGGAAGGAGCCTGGACTCCTTAATCACTGCTCAGAAAAGACCTGCCATCGACCATAAAACAGTGCTGGACTTCATGTGAGAGAAAGAAACTTTTATTGTATTAAGCCCCACCTATCTAGGGGGTTGTCTGTTGTAGCAACTAGCATTATTTTTACTAACAGCTAACCTGTCATGTTAGGAAGCACTAACAATAGACTTCCAATGGGACACAACAGAAGGTCTTCACCTTGGAGGACAGCTACAGGCTATGAAGCATGCCTCACACAAGAAGGAAGAGGCACCCATTTCTTGATCAGAAATAATGCAGACTCTACCCAGACTCCTTCCTATATCAACTCTTCTAAGCCTGCTTTTCAATTTTCTTTCATTGTCTTCTCATTTCCACAACTTTCCTTTACACACCTTTATAAACTCCTCAGACACCCTTATCCTGAGCCCAGACTTTCTTCCGTATTCCCAATCCAAACCCCTTATAATACATCAGCAATGATAAACACATTTTGACACAAATAAGATAACAAAAGCAAGTGAAAGGAGGGTAGTCCCATTTCTGGCACAGGTTCCATATGCACCCAAACCAGGTAGGTACTTGACGTACTTGATACACGATGGCCCTCTCTATCTCACACCCCTCCTCCTTCCCTCCCCCCCTCCTTTCCAGATCTAATCACGCATAATCATTAAGCAGCCTCCTCTCTCAAGTGCATTTCTTTCTTTGTGGGAAGAGTAGGTTTCCAGCATTTCCTACTGGTCACCTTTAAGGTGGGTTTCTGTTCTGTTGTTATTGGCATGTCGTCTTTAGTGGTTTGGCTGTCGTGAATCAGTATTCCCAGTGCCTGACTTTCTCGGAGAGATCTATCACTAAAAACCAAAGTCAGTAGTACAGAAAAACCAAATGCGTAGCACAAGGTAAAATTTTAACACCTTATCTCACTCTGACATGACCTGCTGTGCAGTACATGGGAAATTATCAAAGCTTCAATCGACAGAATGATTATTCAAATACCCCCTCAAAATCCAAGAACACATCTCACAGCTGTTTTGGCCATGGGGATCATTTGTCAGAAGGAGAAATGTAATGGAATTTTCTTTTCAAGGGTCTCTGTGCAAAGTCATATTATCATTAAAAATATGAAATCACTGTCATACTGAAAATTCTGAAGACTTAAATTTTAAAAATACCAAATATGAATTGGGCATTTACACTTATAGGAAAAATATGTTCTCTCCTGTATATTTTATCTTAATATTGCATTTCATAGGAATTTTTATTGGCAGAACTGAATACATTGGATGAGATAGAGACCCAGGTGTATCTAATCCACTTACATTTGCAGAAAAATTTCCAAAAGTCTGAATCTTCAAGAAATGCAAAGCTATGGTTAATTTAACTTCTTTTTAATTCCAGATTAACAAGAAAATTTATTTTGTTTGAGCACTTGTCAAAAATGTTCCTAAAACAGTTGAATTTTCCATTGAGGTAAGAACAGAATAGACAGAAGACATTATTTCTCAAATGACTAGGGTTTTGCATACTCTGGATTAAAAATGTTAATATTTTGCCATATTTGATTTGGACTTGATTTTTTTTTTTTTAGGAAATAGAACATCACAGGGTTAGTTGAAGCAGCTTATCTCTCCTCAGATATAATTAATAGTTGGAAGATCATGTGTCTCCCTGCAAACCCTTTCTTTATATTCTACCACATTTTTGGTAATCATAAATCATATAATTTTTTGTGTATCCTAAAGTTACAAAAATTATATTTGGGGCTTTTATTTATCTGACAATCTGCTTTTAAATATGTGTTTCATCTGTTTATTTCTTATGATTTTGGATGCACTTGGATTTATACTTACCCTTTTTTCATGCTTTCTCTTTTCTATGATTTTTCTTTGCTTATTTTTCCTTCTTCCTGCCTTATATGAGATTAATCAAATTTTCTTTATTCCCTTTTTTCCTTCTGTTGATTTAGAAAATATATTTAGTTTTTTTATTCTTAATAGGTGTAACAAACTTAAAATTAACCAGCCTCATTACAAAGGTCTGGTGTTCTCTGTTTTCCTTTTTACAGCAGCACATTTTTTTTTTTTTTACTACTTCTTTCACTGAGATTCAGTACACAGTAAATTGTCTTAGCTCTTGTTTGGAATAGCTTTAGTTCACTTCTGTGCTAAATGACAGCTTTACAGGGTAAAAATCTCCATACTTGCAGTTATTTTCTCTCTGTATTTTAAATACACTATTCTTTCATGTTCTGGTCATTAAGTGTTGTAAGAGAGAAAATTACATTTAGCCTAAGATTTTGTGTATGTGTGTGGGTAAGTCATCTTTTCTATTGGCTCTTATAACTTTCTGCTGTCTTTGGTGTTTCAGTATTTTTCAAATTTCCTGTGATGCATGCAGTGATCTTTAAATACATTGCTTTAGATTTGATGTGCTTCTTTGTTCTGGGGACTGGATTTGCAATAATTCATGGAAATTTTCAGATATTATCTCTTAGCATTGGCCCCCTATTTTCTATGTTCATTTTTTGGAGAATCAATTAGGCATGTGTAGGAATTTGTTAATTTACCCATTGTTACTTCATCTCTTTCTCATATCTCCCATTTCTTAGTCTTTTTTTTTTTTTGCTATGATCCCAAGGACTTACTCAAATCTGTTTTTCAGTTCACTAGTAGACTCTTCAGATTAATCTGATTATCTATCTTACATATTTCATCTCTAGATTTTTTTAATCTGCCACTTCTTTATTTATAGTGTTCTATTATTTCATTGTGTATGTGTGTAGCTTGTATATTCTTTATATGTCTTATCATTTTAAACACACAGTATATACTTACATTTTCCTATTGTTTCACCTTCTTAATCTTGAGAAAAATATAATTCTTGTTTAGTATGTCCATTTACTCTTTCTCCTGTGGAATATTTCCTAATGTATTTGATAATTTTTGGTATGAGATAATCTGCAATAAAGTTTTTTTTTAGTTTTCTTTCATTTTTGCTGTTGTTTTTGTTGGGGGTGGGAAGTACTGCTTGCTCTGATTGGGGAAAGTGTCCCCTACAGAGACATTCTGGGCTTACTTTCACCAAAAGTCCAGGAGAATCCCAAGTAGAAGGCTAATTTTTATGTTAATTTCTCAGCTTGGATTTTAATATGCCTTTGTATTATTCATGCTTTAGGTTCTTTGCTGTTTATTTTTTTCCTAGTGGTAGATTTTTTTCCCAATCAGACTCCCAAACAGGAATAAGCTTCAAAAAGGTAGAATTTTCTAGACTCCATTTCACAGAGCATTTTCAAATTTGTATAGTTTGGTTTTATCTTGTGACTGTGCACGGGCCCTGAGCCATATCATCTCCTACAAGAGCTTCAGTGGCCCAGCCTCTGGCTATTAAAGCCAATGTCCCTGTCCACTGCACCCATCCCTAACCTTTTGCTCACCCTCTAAGCATCAGCTTGTATTCTTACTGTTTTGGCTTTGAGGTTTTGGTTGTTATCTTTCTCCTTGATAGGTAGGAATTTTCCTTCTTTTCTTTTAAATTTGCGGGGAAATTAATGTTTTGGTTATGTTTTATACAGCATTGCTATGTGTTTATAGTTGAAAGTAGCTCTATATGAATAGAGACTAAAATGATGCTAAAAAAAATTGTCTTCTTTTTCCAATTAGTGAAGTATAATAGAAGTTTTGGCTGTAAAGGTTTCTGGTTAGGCGAATTACACATAATTTGGAATTTTATTCTGGTTAACAATTAGAGGTAAAAATGGATCCAGTAAATTGATATATTGAATTTTATGTGTTAACTAACCATAACAGGAAAACATGATAATTTGGACTTAATCAAAATTTGAAACTTCTGTTCATCCAAAGACAATTTTTTCAAGACTTATAAAGATTTATTTATAATTTTAGAGAGAGAGAGAGCACAAGCGGGACAGGCAGAGGGAGAGATAGAGAGAATCTCAAGTAGACTCCACGCTAAGCGAGAAGCCTGATGCTGGGCTCAACATCACAACCCTGAGATCATGACCTGAGCCAAACCAAGAGACAGAGGATTAACCAGCTGTACCACCCAGGCACCCCAACTGTTTTTATAAGTAGGCTCCACACTGGTCATGGAGCCCAACGTGGGGCTTAAACCCGCAACCCTGAGATCAACACCTGAGCTGAAATTAAGACTCAGATGCCTCACCACCACCCAAGCACCCTATCCAAAGACAGTATTAAGAAAATGAAAAACAAACCATAAGCTGGGGGAAAATATACTCACTGCATATATCTGACAAAGAGCTTATATTCAGAATATATAAAAATTTCTTACAAAATACTTTTAAAAATTACAACAAAAATAGGAAGAAGGCAGGAATACATACTTCACAAAAGAAAATATATGAATGGTTATTAAGCACACAAAAAGGACTCAACATCATTATTCCTCAGAAATGAAAATTAAATCCACAACTAGGTATCACTTCATTCCTACTAGATTGGCTAAAACTCAAAAACCAAGACCACCACCAAATGTTGTAAAGAATGGAGAGTAATAGAAATTCTCCAAAACTTTGGGTGGAAGTGTAAATGTTATAACCACTTTGGAAATGGCTTGATATTTTCTTATATATTACTGTATATCTACCTCATGACTGAGTAAACCCATGTACTCAAGAGACGTGAAAACATACCCACCAAAAGATCAATGCAAAAATGTTCCTTACCGCTTTATTTCTAATAGTAAATATATGTAAACAACCCAAATGTTCACCAACAGGAGAATGGATAAACAAATTAGGTTATATTTATACAGTGGAATATCATTCAGCTCATAAAAATGAGTAAACTATTGATACAATAACATGCATGGCTGAAAATACTATGTTGAAAAGAAATAGCCATCAAAGGGTAAATATGAATCATATGAAGTTCAAAAACAGGCAAAACTAATTTATAGTGATAGAAAACAAAACAATGGTTGCCTCTGCATGTGGGATGGGGTAGGAACTGTCAGGGAGCGCTAGAGGACTTACTGGGCGAGGAAAATGTTCTATACCTGACTGGAAAGTTGGGGTTACATTAGAACACACATCTGACAAAACACGTTAAATTGTTTGCTTAAAATACTGTTTGCAAATTCTAGCTAAAGTAAAAAAACAGAAAAAAAAAACCCCAAAAAAATGAAAACTGTGGGTAATAAAATATTAAGGGCAGATATTTTAAAATCTTATCAACAAGAATAAACAAAAATCTATTACTCTGAAATAGTTTTTCTGGTTCCACTCTGGCCAGAGGACCAGTCTGAGTGCTCTCTGGAAGCTTTATCTAGCTTTGAAGTTCTGCACTGTTTCTTGTGCCTTCTAAAACACAGCATAAAACTTTCCAGCTATTTTCACAAAGAGTTAAAGAAGTAACTTTAAAAAGAATTACATAACCACATAGCTATCTCACTCTTCTAAGTAAATGCCACTACATAAAATGCTTACATTGCTAATGCTTTGGGCTTCAACTTAGTAGCTGAAACAAAGCCTTTTTTCACCATCAACTATAAAGATTATGAAGGTGAACTAAGAGGCAGTTCTGTCGCCGATGTATAAGGCAGAACCAACACAGCCTGTTCATCTGGAGCTCTCAAGTTTCCGTACTGCCATCAGGAAGAACAGTGTGGGTTTTGTCAATAAATTCAGCACACTTGACATAGATGTTTAAGACACACAGGGAGCAGAGATTTACAGCATGCTGCCATGTTTATACAGAGTCTCTTATCCCTGCAAAGTCAATGGGAGAGTAAGAGGAACATGCTCCCTGAGGAACTGGACCTTTTGCACACTGTCATAGCAGTTATGGCCAAAGTTTCAACTACTTCACCTCTAGAAACTGAGTAGGGAGTCTTTGAGAGGCTTTTTGAGGTGCCACATTCAAGAGAGAGGGATGGGAAGAAAAAGGACCAAGAAAAGATAAGAGAGCAGACAAGTCATAAGATTTGGTGATAAGTCATGAGCTTCAGTTAAATCAATGATTTAGAAAAATTTTCTTAAAAACTTGAAAACTATCTCTGATGCAAAGGAAAAATGATTTGATTTGATTTGACTTGTTTTTACGCTTCTCTTTACATAAAATAAAAGGAAAATAAGGTGTAAATAATAGCCCACCCCCCTCTTCTACTAATAATAAAGTTTGGTTTATCTCTAACTCTTTTTTTTAAGATTTACTTATTTATTTTAGAGAGAGAGCGAGTGCACAAGTGGGGTGAAGGGCAGAGAAGAAGACAGGCAGACTCCCCATTCAGTGGGGAGCCCGGTGTGGGACTCAATCCCAAGACCCTGAGATCATGACCTGAGCTGAAATCAAAAGCTGGAGGCTCAACAGACTGAGCCACCCAGGAGCCTCTGTCCATCTCTAATTCAAAAGACAGAGCTGCAAGATAAACAGAGTTATATCCTTGCTCTGTCTCCCTGGTTACATTACCTCTTTTCCTCATTTTTTTTTTTTATTGCCATCTCAGGGTAGGTGACATGGGTTCTCACCCAAACTTCTGGAAATGCCTCCTAACTTGCCTTTCTGCTACTCCTTTTGTGCCTTTTGATATGCTCACCATCCAGTTCTCAGCAGTATCTCATTGAAACCCACATTATATGGTATAACTTGCCTTAGGAACTCCTCTTAGAGCCTCCTGATCACTGCAGACTCCTTTCTAAGGCCTTAAGAATTTAGGGACGCCTGGGTAGCTCAGTCAGTTGGGCATCTATCTGCCTTCGGCTAGGGTCATGATCTCAGGGTCTCGGGATTGAGCCCCACATCGGGTTCCCTGCTCAGCAGGGAACCTGTTTCTTCCTCTCCCTGTGCTGCTCCCCCTCCTTGTGCTCTCTCACTCTCTGTCAAATAAATAAATAAAATCTTAAAAAAAAAAGAATTTAGCAGGCAGTCTTCTGCACATCTCCCTTATAAATGTAATGGTTAAGTCTTGGAGGTAGGAGGTTGAAGTAGGTATCCCTGATGTCAGAGAGGTGATCCCTGTTGGAGTATATTCAAGTGACCAATTCTGGCGAATAAGCATAAGATGAAGTCTGGGGGAGGGCTTCTGGGAAACCTTCTCCTCTCTGAATTGAAGAAAGAAGAGGAGCTGGAGGAGAAGAATGGAATGGAGGGAGATGGAGGAGAGAAAAGCAGTCAAACAGAAAAACTCTTTTCCCTGACTATTTGCTATTTCTTGCTTCTGAAATCAATTGTGTACATGTTACACATGAAGACACTGCAGCCCTCCTGAAACCATGAAGGTAAAGTGAGAAGAATGGCAGAAATACACTTTCAATGCTCTGATTTTGAGTTGCTTGGAAAAACAAAACAAAACAAATAAACAACAACAACAAACCTTCCTAACCATGACTTCTGTCTCTCTCTCCATCATGTTAAATTGAATCCAGAATCATGAGGCATCTTTTACTTCCACGAATATATGAACTTCTTTCCCACTTTTGGTCAGGGATATTGTCAGCCGGCAATATAAAATTTTACAGGGTATATATTGATATTATAAGAGGCTTAACTCACATTTGGTTTCTTCACATATTTGTCTATTACAGTTATTATCCAGCAATGTCTTGAGGAAGGGACATCATTTTCTACACCACACAAAAGACCATTTGGGCTATTACTGCCTTCCCACTTGATGTCCTTTCTGATGGAAACACTTCCCCTGAAGTATATTTGACTATTTCTTTTTTATCCTTCAGTTTTCAACGAGTACATCATTTCCTCAGAGAGGTTGTCCCTGGGAACTCTATGCAGAATCATGCTCCATTGTTCTCTCACACAGCTGAGTGATAACTTGCCTCCTAAACTTTATCCATATATGAAATAGTTTTATTTAATAGATCTTTTTCTACTATTTATAAGAGCTATAAGAAAATAACTATATCAGTCTTTTTCACTATTAAATCATAAGCACCTAGCCTAATGCCTAGCACACAAAGGGCACTCAACATTTGTTGAATGCATGGACAGAATACAGAAGTAAAGAAACAAGGCGGGAGAACAAGAAGACAGGAAAGTAGGCAGAGAGGGAGGCAGGAAAGAAGAAAGGGTTTTCTTGAACTGAGGCATACCAGTAATTTGTAATAACCAAATCCTAATTAAAATCATAAAGAATAGCATGGAAGACCATAGGGGAAGGGAGGGAAAACTGAATGGGAAGAAATCAGAGAAGGAGACAAACTATGAGAGAAGAGACTCTGGACTCCAGGAAACAAACTGAGGGTTTCAGAGGGGAAGGGGTTGGGGGATGGGGTAGCCGGGTGATGGGTACTGAGGAAGGCACGTGTGGTGATGAGCACTGGATGGTGTACACAACTAATGAATCATTGAACACTACATCAAAAACTAATGATGTATTATATGGTGGCTAACTGAACATAAAAAAATTAAAAAAAATAAAATCAAGTCAGAGAATGAGAAGCTCTGGTGGTTATGATTAATTAATCATATAATCAATCATATGCTTAATATAATTGAATTAAGACCTAATTATAATATATACATTATATATAATTTTATACTACTATATATAATATATAATATCATAAAGTAATGTATAAGACGACAATGAGAATGTACCCTGCTCAATATACATGAGGGGACCTATGAGTAGCAAGTCTGATTATGCAGAGTAAAGGGATCCTCCAGCTCTCCCTAGAAAATGCACTCTGGCAATGTCTCATTGGGAAGAAATAATGATTTCAGGAAGGGCTCAGAGCACTGAGTTAGTTAGTACCAAAAGCAAATCAGTGCAAGTTATATGAACAAGGAAGTAAAAAAGGAGAAAGGTGGGTGGAGACAAATTAGCAGCAGAACAAATTCTTAAGAGTTATATTCAAAGAGCAAATGAGCTGGACCCAACTGGTCAACTCCAGCAGCCAAAATTTATCATCCAATGGTACAAATAGGCATTCCTATCTTTCTGACTGTACCTTATTCCAGCCTATGAACTTGAACGTTCTCTATCTCTCTTTCTCTCTCTCAAATTTTAACCTGCCGCATTCTTGATCTTGGCTTAACACCACTGCAGGCATCTTAATGTTGACATCTGACAAGTTTTGTCAGTGTCATCTTGTGCTTTGATGATGATAGAAAAAGATCTGATGGGGTCCGGATCCGGAGCTCTTTGACAACCAGTGAACTGTGTATGTGTGATCAGTCTTGTCTCAGTTTTTCTTATTTATAAAAGATACACATGAAAATATTCTCTCTAAAGATTAGTCTTTCCAAGGTAAGGATGTCATGTTTGGTGGGCAATTCCAACAATCAACAGATTTCCCTAAAGAAAATCATGTGCCACTAGTGGTGAATAGCAGGGACTGACTTATATATGCATTTTTGGAATTACAAGGTAAATGCTTTCCTTTAAAATCCCTCTTTTAATTACAGAAAAAGTGGACATTAAATATCTTTGAGTTGATTTCAGTGGTTGACTGAACCTAAAAATGCTGTTGCTTCAGAGGACCCAGAAGTGACTGTCTACTCTTCTAAATTAAATTTGCTCCATAAAAATCAGTTTCTATTCTCACCTCCACATCTACTCCATTAACTCATTCTGTTGATTCTTTCACAAAATATGCATTGAGTCCATCACTACAGGCTGTCCCCCTCCTGGTCCAGGCTGTCAGGTCTCAGGAGGTCCATGGCCACCACTGCCAACTGACCACCTTGCTCCCACTTTTGGCTGCAGAGAATAACATTCTGCACAGAGTAGCCGAAGTGAACTTGGAAGTATGCCATCCTGCTGTGTAAAATACTTCACAACTTCCCACTATCCTTAGAAGACAAATAGAATGTCTGCATGATCTGGCCCCTAACCATCTCTCCAGCCTCCTTCCCCATCACTCATAGATTCTTTTTCCATTCCAAGGAAGAAACACCTCCAACTCTGACCCTGTGAGGAGGGAATAGCACTCACAGCTCTGAAAAAATCTTCAATAATCCTCCCCACCCCATCTCCAAGGACCCAACCCTTTGTACACCCTCTACATTTAGGACAGATTTAAGATTCATGGGGGATTTAAGACCACCTGCATGGAGGATGTCTCAAAACTCCCATGGATATAGTACATGTCATTTTAGCATCTAAACCAAAGCTGCCACTTCAGCATCTCATTACTAAACCTCTATATATATCAGCTTTCTCCTTTGTCAGATGGGTATGATAGTATCTGCCCTTTAAGATCATCATAGGGATTAAGTGTGTGTGTGTGTGTGTGTGTGTGTGTTTGCATCAAACATAATGCCTAGCACAAAGTAAGCACTCATTGATTGTGTATGTGGTCCTGGGAATACAGTCATATATCATTTCCCTTGTTACATTTTTTTAAAAAATAAATATTTATTTATTTGAGAGAGAGAAAGGGGTGGGGAGGCACAGAGAGAGAGGGAGAGAGTGTTAAGTAGACTCCCTGCTGAGCATGGAGTCTAATGCTGGCTCAATCTCACAATCCTGAGATCATGACCTGAGCTGAAATCAAAAGTCAAATGCTTAACCAACTGCGCCCCCCAGGCACCCCTCCTTGTTGTATTTTTTAATTACTGTCGGAGCTAAGTTCAGCCCTTCTCTTCTCATCTGTGTCTGAGTGAGGTCAATCATTCAGTGTATCCAAGGGAAAGGAAAGAAAATAGGCTAAGGAAGAGATCATGAGTAAAGAAGTTTTCAAAGCAGACTTTGTAAACGACTTCTCTTTTTTCTATTTTTTTGCAAAATAGGTTTCAAAAAATATTCCAAAATTGGTATATGCTTTATCTTTTCTCCCTGGTCTGCTAATCAGCTTCAGGTTATTGGTTTTGTTTTGTTTTGCTTTGCTTTCATCAGTATTGAAAAACACCTGAAACATTGTTGCATTTTGAGAAAGATTAGTTCTTTCAAAAGAGCTCTGGGGGCACCTGGGTGGCTCAGTCATTAAGCATCTGCCTTCGCCTCAGGTCATGATCCCAGGCTCCTGGGATTGAGCCCCACTTTGGTCTCCCTGCTCCGCAGGAAGCGTGCTTCTCCCTCTCCCACTCCCCGCTGCTTGTGCTCCCTCTCTCGCTGTGTCTCTGTCAAATAAATAAATAAAATCTTAAAAAAAAGAGAGAGATCTGTACATGTATGTATGGACTACTATCCCTTCAAAAGAAAAAAAAAGATACCAACTGTCTTGCCCAATTCTCAAAGCAATTATGAGTTCACTTAAATTTATCCTATTTATTACTCTCTAGTATACCACTGAAAATACATTCAGTGCCGAATTAATTCCTTCAGTCAGTATACATTGTTTATTTGTCAGTAGACTGGTCCTCAATGGACCAACACTTTCCCCCTTGTTTTCTCAGGCTTATCCTTCCTGATGTCATGAAACACAAAACGGAGGTATGCTGAATGAATAACCAAAAATATCTTGATTTAACACTGTGGACAATGACGTGAAAAATAAGTTCAATGAAACCTACCACTTTCTTTTTACTTGCTTTTTGCATATTTCATGACATAATAATTTGCATTTTTAAAATGTTTTGATTTTTTTAACTTCATATATATCAAGAAGTTAAATTTACTCGTTTTTTAAAGATTTTATTTATTTATTTGAGAGAGAGAGAAAAAACATGCATGAGCGGGAGGAGGGGCAGAGGGAGAGGGAGAAGCAGGCTCCCTGCTGAGCAGGGAACCCAATGTGGGTCTTGATCCCAGGACCCCGAGATCATAATCTGAGCCGAAAGCAGATGTTCAACTGACTGAGCCACCCAAGCACCCCTAAATTTACTCTTAAAAACATTGATATACTTTCTTTTTGTTAAGTGTCTAAATCATTTTTGAAATAAGGCAGGGGCAAAAAGGAACACATATAATCTTATAAGAGTACTCTTACATAAAAAATAGATGCTATTACACATAATTAATTATAAAAGTATCACTCCTTTTCCCTTTGTGTATTCAACTTAAAGCCTTTTTTTTCAAATTTTTGTTTAAATTCCAGTTAATTAACATACAGTGTAACATTAGTTTCAGATGTAGAATCTAGTGATTCATCACTTACATACAACATCCAGGGCTCATCACGTGCCCTCCTTAATACCCATCACCCATTTAACCCAACTCCTACCCACCTCCCCTCCAGCAACACTCAGTTTTTCAACTTAAAGTCTTATACTTAAATACACATCATGTAATAATTTAATCACTTCCCTAGATAAAAAAGAAACAAAATATTACAGGCTAATATCATCACTAATAAAATATTGTCCATCCTACAGATGAATCTGAGTTAATAAAGGTAAATTTTTCAGGTATTAATTTTCCCAAAATTAATAAAAATAATTTTTCTAGTTTATTAAAGGTTGGACCTAAAACACAGGTGTTCCCATCTTAACATAGAGTTCATTTTCACATTCCCCCCGAAATATAATATTAAATATCATCTTCATCTTAAACATTCCCTGACTCTATGGCCAGATGTTAATTCAGAACTCATGATATTTTGTACCTCTTCTCTGTTGCTTAATTAATTTCCTTGAATTATAATTATGGAATTATCTTTTCTTCTTCTTCCCCACTCTGCACCCCTATTGTAAATCACTTCAAGGCAGGAATTTTTATCTTCTGATTTTTATATTACCCTTCACAAGGTCTTAAATTATGCACCTAATTCAGTAGATTTTCAGTAACCTTCACTGAACTGAAACTTATGCAAACTCTACAGTTTTCAACCAACCTGCAAAACTACATATTTTTTATAAAATCAGTCATGAAAATTATCTTGTGCTCAAATAAAGGGGAACATTTTTGTGAAATCTAGTATTCCATTTGGTAAGTCAGGAAATAATAGGTAGTTCTGGCTACCACTGACAATTTTTCATCCATCATCTGTGTCCCCTTTCTTTCAAGAGGCATCTGTACCTACCACATACCTTTGAGATGGGATGATGTGAGACAAAAGGAAATACCTATTGTCAATACCTCAAACTCCAAACACCACCTATGGTGTTTGACTGACATGACATATGCCTTTAACAAGAGCTGTCTCACAGAGACTACAGGAAAGAGACAGGCAGGCAGACTTCAGACAGCAGCTTAAAGAGACTGGCATGCCTCTTTTGACAGTTTCATTTGACTCTAGCTCAAGTCAACTTATCTTCCTACTCCACATAGGTTTCTAATTTACAAGTGCCTAGCATCATTGGAAAAGAAGGGAAAGGAAAAGAAACATTAGCGGAGCTGAGGAAAGCAGAGTAGTTGAGTTTAGTGCTTCAATTTTCTCTGGAAACAACACCTAAGGCTTGCCTTTTCACTTTGGATCCATATAGGAGAAGTGGAGTTTTTGATGCCCATGTGAGGTTGACTGTTGTTATTTTTGTCTAGGATCCATTTCCCATTTTCTTTTAATAACAGCACTTTTGTTTTCCTTTGGGGAAATGACTCTCCCCCATCCTCAGCCCATGACTATTAACCAATATACAACCTGTCTCTGGGAGTGAAAACATAATCCTCATATAGTCTATCAGCTTATTCTGTTCCCCATCAGCAAGGAAGCATTCATCTGCCAGTAAGAGGAAACCAGCAGAAAGTGACAGATCATAATTAAATAACCAATTCCAGGTTATTACAGCAGCTTCATAATTGCAACCTGTGGGGTAGATGTCCTTAAGACTCAGCTTTTCCTTTCCACAAATGCACCTATAAGCAAGATGTGGGGGAAGGGGACATGCCAGGGTGGAATGGGAAACACACTCTTTTCACACTCATATCACCTTTTATCAGGGAGAGAGCCTTTTCCCAGAAATCCCCCAGGAGATTGTTCACGTCTCAAAAGTTACAACAGGATCATGTAGCCATCTTTAGTTACAATAAAAAATAGAAATTCAACTATCTGGCCTATTTAGCTTTTATAGTGGAATGAAGGTGAAGAGCTCAAGGGAAACATGTTGGGGGAACCATCTGATGTTATCTGCAATATCTTCCTTTGGCCAGGGTGATTATGTCAAGGATGGTTGTGTAAGCCAAACCAGGCCAATTGAGCTATGATATGAGTTCTCTTAACTGAACTATATTTAACCAATTCTCTGTTTGAACTAATACTCTTCATGTCTTCAATAAACCATAGTGAAATAACCATACACACTGAATGTGGTCTAGTTTAACAATATTATTATGAAGTCATCAATGCTTCTTCTCAAATTTATTGTAATCATAAATGCTATTAAATATTGAATACGTTAGTGAAATACAAGGAAAAAGAAAGGGTGGTGTTATTTTTAGGAGAAGTTGCATGCTTTAGAAAGACTAGATCAAAGAAAATCCTATAGAATTACATATGGGTGAGACACCATCAACAAGTGATGGGGGAAATTATATAAATCCAAAAAGCTTCTGTGACCCAGCTGTATCACAAGTTTATGCTTCACTTTAAATACACTTACACTGAAATTATAGATGTTTCATTATAAGATTTATAAATGAATGAAAACATGGAGCTCTAATCAGGAACTGAAAAAAAAATAGTGCATTCAGTCCCACATGAACCAGATATAAATAAATAGATACCGTGTATTAGTTTCTTGTTGTTGTTGTAAATAATTATCACAACTTGGTGGCTTAAAACAATACAAATTTATTCTTTCTTGGTCCTAGAGGTCAGAAGTCTAAATCAGGTTGGAGTCCTCAGCTGGCAGGATTATATTTCTTTAGCACCTTGAGGGAAGAATCTGTTTGTTTGTCTTTTTCAGTTTCTAGAAGTCATCTACACTCCTCAGTTTCTGGCCCTTCCCCACATCACTCAACTACTTGTTTTCATCATCACATTTCCTATTTCTGGTTCTGGTCTTTCTTCTTCCCTCTTATAAGGACTGTTGTGATTACCACCTTAATAGCCTAGGGTAATCCCCCATCTCAAGGTCTTTAACTTCATCACATTTGCAAAACCCCTTTTATGGCATATGGTAACATAATTCACATGTTCTGGGGGTCGAGATACAGAAATCTTTGAAGGACCATTATTTAGTCTACAACATTCTCTTTTTTATTTAGGCCAGTTTGGATTAACTTTCCATATATTCAACGAAAAGATTCCTGACTAATACCACATGTAGGTTTCAACGGATGAATCAGGAGGTGTCAAGAATAGGGACCGATGAAAATGTAGTAAGGACAAGGAAAAGAAGTGCCAAAGAACACATAAGACATGAATAATAGCAAGGTGCAATTTATTTAGATGATCACGGAAGAAAACATAGAAGGATAAATGTCACTGAATAAAATAGGATTCCCACCAGAAATTGGAGACAATGGGTAAAAGGAAAGACAGAAGGGGAGAGAAGAATTTCAGCGTACCATAAAGGAAAAAGAAAGAAACAAAAACAAAAAATAAGTTCATTGTATTTAAGTCAATAAGGGTCCTGTTTTAAGAACTCAAGATGCATTTTGGGTGTCATTCAAAAGCTACAGTCATTACCAAGTGCAACATTAATAAAAATGGGCCTTAAGTCAAATTTGCTCTTTCCACAAACTACAGCTTTCTCTCCTTTCTTTCTCAAAGAGAAAAATGTTCCTGGATAAGTCAAAGTTCCTCACCAAATAACTGAAGACCACACAAGGAGATAAGTTCCAAGTTAACTGACGGATACAGATTTCATTTATTAATTCGCAGCTACTTCGTGTCTAATATATGAAGACTGCTGGTGAGAATCGTTACCTTCTACCTTCCTTCTAGGAGTCAGAGGCAATCTGAGAGATAAAACAGCATGTCTAGAGAGCTTTACTCCTCATCCGCAGAGCACATAATGCATAAACATATGCTAGTTGAATGCACAGGTAGGAGTTCTTCCATACCTCCCACTTTCATTGTGCTATGATCATTTTGAGACAAAAGATGATGGGAGAAGGAATCACTTCAATATATATAAAAAAAAAAAGCAATTTCGTGTACTAGGACTTGAGACACACTGGGCACTAATCCCATTCCCATGCTGACCATTTAACTTACTAGTACTTTTATTTATTTTTTAATTATTTTTTGAGAGAGCATGAGTGCAGTGGGGCAGGGGGGAGTGGAGTTGGCGGGGAGGGGCAGAGGGACAGGGAGAGAGAATCTTGGGCAAGCTCCCCACCCAGCGCAGAGCCTGAGTCAGGGCTCCATCAGACGACCCTGGGACCATGACCTGAGTTGAAATCAAGTCATTGCTTAACCGACTGAGCCACCCAGGTGCCCCATTTACTAGTGCTTTTAATAGAGTAAGGATGCACGTCTCGCTCATGTCATGGCTGCAAGCGGTTTTGTGGGAACAGAACCCTTTTCCATGCAGTCATCACTCTATGTCTTTGATATTTGTGGGATCCCAGCTTCCTCACAGATTCTTTTTCATCTGGGCAGCAATCAGGGAAGAAAAAGTACGAAGGTTGCTGACAGAAGTTTTAGCAGTCTAGCCTGGTCTGGGAGAGGCACACAGCAGTTCCTCCCACATTCCAATCACCGGAACACAGTCCTTTGGCCCCACTTAGATCCAAGGGGCTGGGAATCAGGCCAGCAGTTAATCAGAAAGAGGAGAGCCCACCTCTGCCACAGTCTCCATTCCTATACCTTGTCAAGATGACCATTTAACTTAGAAAGCAATAACACTAACAATGGTTATCTTGCCCTGACGAATCAACCCAGGATCACCCAGACCTCATTGCAATAAGCAAAGGAGCAGTCTGCCTTCACAGTCCCTCCCTGGTCTAGAGAGTCTCCTGCTGAGTCTAGATGAACCCTACCCAGAAGCGCCAATGCACCAAGCCCTTTTCTTCTAAGTCAATCCTATCTATATAATCACCTGTGGGGCACAGACCCTTCATACAAAATAAGAAGGGTGTTTTCATGACAGTCAATCTCCATCTAGCCTGAAACAGACATAATTCTTCCTCCTGACCCCATGCCACTCACAAATCTGCAAAAAAAAGAATATAAAAAGCCTATCGGATGGGAGAGGCAAAATGACCTTTACATCCTTTTGTTGATGAGACTGCTCCACTTAAAATCAATAACAACAATGACAAAACACAAGTTGATTTCTGTCCTAACTTATGAATAATCTCTGCTGTTGTGCCATGTCCCAGGCATGATGCTAGGCTCTAGAATACAATGGTAAACAAGACTACTGGAGGCTCTACAACCGAGCTTAAGGTCTCATCTGAAAGACAGAAAATAAAGGTAAAAAGTAACAATAATAAATGACAGTAGTGACAAGTCTGACAATTTCATATGCTTGTTTTTTCGATCTTGGTCATCTCACCCACTCTTGAAACTTCCAATTAGCATAAGCAGTCAAGTTCACATCTATTTTTCCCATGTATTTCTTTCCTGGTCATGACATTGTCAATTCCAACCGCTTGCTGAATGACTAGATAGGTATGTACATATTCTGCGAATATCACAGCTGTCAAAAACAGATCCAGCCATTTCCCCAGACAAATTGAGTACTGTCATGCCATTTCTCTCATCTCAGTTAATCATATTAACTCCCTTCCAGGTCTGTATATCTTTAAGTTTGTGGCTATTAACTCTCTTTAAGCTGTTCCTTGATCTAAGAGTAGGTTAAGCAATCATTTCTCAAACATGTGCCACTCCCCCTGAAGACGGAACAAAACTGAAGGAAGGAAGTTAATGCTGAATCCATTCCCCCTCCTTGGAAACCAATCTGAAAATATTTTTCTTGCTAATCAGAGGACTTGTTGGAATATCTTTGCACACAGTGGACAGCAAACCAATATCAGTGTGCACGTGTTTGTCATGTTGGGACTCTAACATTACATTGTCCTTTTGCAGGGACTGTTTAATACACACACAGGCACACATGTACGTACCCCACATTTCACTCAAGTATTTATATCATCTTCTGTTGGGTATCATATCTAAGGCTGACCTTATGTCTTAGCTTTGAAGGACTGAAAAGTAAGAATAAATGAAAGTCAAAGCAAGTATTTGGCTGGTATATGTTTTTAAATCCATTTTATTATGCTTTCTTAAAGCTGTCAATGTACAATCTTGAACTTTGCAGGCATAGTAGTTATCAGGAAAAGGAGTTGGTGTATCTTCCATTCTTGCTCAGATGCTAGCTTGCAATAATTTTCCGAAATCCACAGGGGATGTTTTGGAGAGAAGCTGTGAGACAGCTAACCAGAAAAAGATATTCTAATGTTTAGTTATACTACAGTGTAGCAGAGGCTCCTGGGGGATATGACAGAAGCCCCATTGGTTGATTCATTTTAACAGGGTTGAATAAAGCAGGGAAAACAACTATCAGAGGAAATCTCACACTAGTAATTCTTGAAACGAGCTCAAACATGTGTTTCCTAATTTCTGTGATGCTATTTTTTTTAAGAATTCACCTTTATTTTACTTTCTCTTCCTTTCTTATCTGCGTTAGTTTTATATCCCATATCCACCAGCATCTGAGATTTATTTAATTTCTACGACGAATACTGAAACATTAAACAATTAAAATTAAACAATTCAAGTTTAATTCCTTAATTATCCCTATTTGCTTTCCATGTGTAAATAGAGGGCACATATTTATTAGGCATTTTTTTTTTGGAATATTACAAGACAGAAAGTTGCCATAGCAACCTCAGCCACCAATAACCTCCATGAGAAATGAATTCCCAATGGGTATGGAGTCTTTGGCAGTTTACACAGCACTTTAAAGCTATAAATGCACTCATTATTTATTACAGTCATGTAGTTAAGTGGGGCTGTTAATATTATCCTTATTTCCAAATAACAAAACTTCAGCCTAAAGAGGTTAAAAGACTGGTCCAGGGTCATGTGAACAGGAAAGCGGCAGGCTCAGAACTCAAAGCCATGCCTAATGATAATAAGAATCATACATTTTCCAGAGTCAGCCTAATTATCAGAAATAAGAATATATCTATATTTACAGTAAATATTTTTTAAATATGTGACTTATAGAATAAGCTGGCTGGACATTCTCTTGTTGTAAAGCTAAATGTAAGGTGTAGAGCCCGTGAGTTTGGAGGACAAGTCCCCCTTAATAGCTGTGATTTGTGCAATTAGCCATGGTGACATTAACGGGTAATCCTTTCAGATTCAGTGATCTAAGCCAGCTACACCTTGTCAGTTACTCTAGTTGTGTCTCTGAATTCAGGCTTTCTCTGAAAAAAGGAAAATACGACTTCTTCAAGATGGAGGCATGAGACGAGGAATATTCCTAGAGGAATGAACATGTGAGAGAAGATAATTGTTCCACATATGAATTAAGAATTATGGTACAAGGTATTAATCAATCAATCAATACCTGTAAATCAGTGATTCTCAACTGAGGGTTGTTTTGCCCCTCTTCCCACTCAGGGGACATTTGACAATGTCTGGAGACATTTGTGGTTGTCACAATTGGGGTTGCTACCTCCATCAGGTAGGTAGAGGCCAGGGATGCTATTAAATATACCACAATACACAGGACAGCTCCCACGACAATGAATTATATGACCTAAAATGTCTGTAGTGAGGCTGTTGAGACATCCTGCCATACATAATACAAACAATTAGATTCTGATGCATTTAATTATCCTATAAAAGTGACTCTTGCAATTGGTTTTTCTAAAGCTTATGATTAAAATTTTTTCTTCTTTTTTAAGACATTACTAAATACAGTATGGCCATGATAGAAAAATTAGAAAATAAGCGTAAAGAAAAAAAACAAGTCACCTTAAATCCCACAACTTAGTGATAAATACTTTCTGGTGTCTTCTTGTAGACTTAATCTCACACAAATACTTAGATGTTTACAGACACTCTGGGACAAATATACAATCATGTTATACTTCCCTATGATTTACCAATATATTATGTATAAACCCCCGTGTCAGGAAATCATGATTTGCTTCATTATTTTTAATGACTGACTAGTATTCAATTTTGGGATGTAACAAATTATATTAATCAACCTTATCAGATATTTAGATTAACTCCATTTTTCTTATTATAAGCAATATTGTCATAAATATTCTTATAGATAAATTTTGGCATAAATGTGCTTATTTTTAGTGTATCTTAGAAAAAAATTTTTAGGGATGCCTGGGTGAGTCAGTCGGTTAAGCAACTGCCTTCGGCTCAGGTCATGATCCCAGGGTCCTGGGATTGAGTCCCGCATCAGGCTCCTTGCTTATGGGGGAGCCTGCTTCTCCCTCTCCCTCTGCCGCTCCCCCTGCTTGTGTGTTCGCAACACAAGCAAACTCCTCACTGAGCAGGGAGCCTGAGGCGGAGCTCGATCCCAGGACCCTACGATCATGACCTGAGATGAAGGCAGATGCTTAACTAACTGAGCCACCCAGGCACTCCTTAGAAAAAAAAATTTTAAGTCAAGGGAAATGTGTGATTTTATTTGATACACTTTGCTAAACTTCATAATACAAAGGTTACACAGATCATCAAATTCATAAATCAAATTCATTGTAAACACACTTAGTGACATGTGAAAAAATCATTCTTTCAATTTCTGTGCCAAAAAAAAAAAAAAGATCTCATGGTGGCCATATGTATATATGGATGAATGGTCTAAATCCATGTCCTTCAACAATACACAATCCTCAATTTGGGAAGGTAAATGAAGAGGGTGCTAAATTGCTGTGATCCTCAATTTGTTGTCAGTAGAGTAAAAAGGGCTGACTTCCATATATATGTCCATTTAGATACTTTTTTATAAAAGGAGAGACATGAGTGAAATCAGGAATTCATTAGAACTCATGGTAAAAATTAAATAGAAAGAATGTAATACTCTCAAAAAACCCTAGAAAATATTGGGAACTGTGCTGCATTTCCTATTGTTTATAGGATGGGGTTATGAGATTTTTTTTTTAATTATAAAAGGGAAGTATATCCCTGTTACGCTGGAAGACTTGGGAACACCCGGATCACTGGCATCTGGATTATACATAACAAAAATTTCAAGGAGAGAAAAAGAATCCAAGGAAATTATAGAGGCTTGTGTGTTACTTTGTGTATTCTGAAGCCAGAGGGAAAATGCCACTGTGGTGGCAAGCGAAAATATTCTGCCATCCCCCCCCCCATTTGATGCCTTTTTTGGTTGAATATTAGAAAGATAGTTATGAAATGCAATTTAATGCATTTGCTAAAAATTAACACAGAGATGGATTTTCAGCTAATTAACCTATTCTCAAAAAAGGCAGTAGGGAAATGCTTGCTAATGTTTAAGCCATAAGATACACAAAAATGCAGGCAATATTTCATCGTGACACCCAGGAGACTCATGTGTGACACAATATAGAGTCTATGTTGTATCTCACTCTCCACAGGAACTAATTTTGAAGCACCAGAATGCTGTGAATTGGCTGTAAAACAATGTTGAAGAAACTCAACATAGAACAGAAGGCACACTTTCCTTAGGAAGAATGCTGATAAAATTTTAATGAACTAACATGTTGTCATGGGGATTTGTTGCTCTTCATTAATTCATTGTGCTGTTCCTCTATAGTTTTGCTGAAGTTGAGTGACAAATTGTCAAGTAACTGGCCTGGTGGTTTACATTGCCTCATTGATACCCTACATTTAGGGGGTAAATTCTCTTCCAGACTTGCCCCATTGCAGGTGGGGTAACACATTTTTTTAGCATCATGTGTACTCAACTGTATTTCAAATGAAACTCCATCTCTAGGGTAGGCTTTTGACTCTGCAGAACAGTGAAAATAATCACAGGATGACTGACAGTCCTGGTCACAGATGGAGACTACCATAGGAGCCAGGGCTGGGGGAAGGCTCTACCATACAAAATAGTCAACTGGCCGCCTATGAATTAGGGTAAAATTCTCAGTAGAAAAGAAAAATTAAATCATAAAATCATGGAAAGCTAGAGTTTGGAGGGACTGCAAAATCATTCTGTTTCATTTTGCAAATGAGAAAACTGACGAGGCCCACAGAGATAAAGCTTTGCCAAGGATGTGAATGGCAGAACAAGGATTAGAAACTAAGTATTTTGACTTATATCAATTTTCTTATCATGATGCCTCCCTCGTTTCTTCTCTTGTTCTTTTCACTTCCAATAGTGTTCATATTTTCTCCTTGAAAGTAGTCTTAATGGCAAAATAATGTGAAACAATACCCCTGGGGTATAGGAACATAGATAGACGTGGCCTACCATAATTTCTCATACTGTTTTTTAATGCATACAGATTCTATGGTATAAATGATCCATATTTGTGTTAATAGGATTTTCCAAGTCTTTGAGTAAAATGGATGTTCTAAGAAGATTAGGAAAAGCTGTCCAATATTTTATAGCCTCCTGGATGCATACCTACTCTGTAGTAATCAGGTGAAGATCAGAGCACCTGGGTGGCTCAATCGGTTAAGCGTCTGCCTTCCACCTGGATCATGATCCCAGGGTCCTGGGATCGAGCCCCTCCTCTGGCACCCTGCTCAGCGCGGAGTCTGCTTCTCCCGCTCTCTCTACCCCTTGTCCCTACTTGTGCTCGTACTCTCTCTCTCTTTCAAATGAATAAATAAAATCTTTAAAAAAATCAGGTGAGGATCATGGACAAAAAGCAGTCAGAGCACAGTTTCTGATGTAAGGAATGTTGTGTGTCCTCATTCTGGTCATCATTAAACAATACTGGTGGGATTTGATTTCTGCTTCTGTGCCTTGGTGGAGGCCAGCTGAAAGAAGCCACAACATTCCGTGGTGACAGTGGTATTGAGAAGCGGCCAGAGATGAAAAAACCCACAACCTGGCTACAAACATTCATGTCAGATTTGCAGACAGCCAAAGATCAGTGGATGGAGAGGTTTGGTTTTTGGTTTTTGGTTTTTGGTTTTTAAATCTTATTCTCCTCCCACCTGCCAATTGTTTGAGAATATTAGTTTTATATAAATGTGTTGACTTCTGGGGTGCCTGAGTAGCTCAGCTGGTTAAGCGTCCAACTCTTGATTTTGGCTCAGGTAATGATCTCAGGGTCATGAGATCAAGCCCCACATGGGGCTCTGCGCTTGGCATGGAGCCTGCTTAAGACATGCTCTCTCTCTCTCTCTCTTTCCCTCTCCTTTTGCCCCTCCCCCTTCCTGGGGAAAAAAATGTGTTGACTTCCCAGTTTTGCAAGACACTGAAGAGACTCAAATTCATAATATACAAATATAATAAATGCCCAAAACCAAAGAGCTAAAGAGGAAAAAAAAGATTTTTTTTTTTTTTTTTTAATTTAAAAACTCACAGGGCACCTGGGTGGCTCAGTCAGTTAAGCGACCGACTCTTGGTTTCAGCTCAGGTCATGATCTCAGGGTCTTGGGATGGAACCCTACAGGATTCTCTCTCCCTCACCCTCTGCTCCTCCCTCTGCTCTCGTGCTCTCTCTCATTCTCTCTACAAGAAAGGAAAAGGAAGAAAGGAAGAAAGGAAGAAAAAAGAAAGAAAGAAAGATGAAAGAAATGAAGAAAGAAAATCTTTTTAAAAAATTTAAAAACTCACTATTAAACTTCACTAACTTAATTTTTTATTCTAAATCTTTGCTACTCAATGTAGCCATTAGACCATCAGTATCACTTGAGATCTGCCAGAAATACAGAATCTCAGGACCCACCCCAGACTTACAGAATCTGCCTTTTAGTAAGATCCCCAAATGACTCATTAAATTTTAAGCAGTTCTGAGCTACATCACATAATACCAACATAGTATCATTACATGTAGAGCTAATAACACACATAACACATAACCCAAACAAAGACACTAGGATCTTTCCTCCCTGCTGTTCCCAGCAGGCAGGAATAATTGCTACTATATTGCACTGTACTTTTCTAAAAAGTTTCTATTGTTACAAATAAAAGATTTTTTAACCAGGTATTATGTACATAATGAAAATATTTGCTATTCTTGACTTCCACACAAGAAATGCAACGCTTGTTAAATCCGAATACATTTTTATTTGCTAATGGCTATATTCCAGTAATAGCAGCAGCTAACATTCACTAGAGGCCCTCTATGTGCCAGGCACTGCGTGAAGTAGATGATGCACATTACCTAATTTAATCCTCTCCACAACTGAAAGATGTGGACAATAATATCACCTTCATTTTATGGAAGGAGAAATTAAAGCACAGGGGTTAAGAAATCTGTCTAAGAATACAGCTGGTATGAAATAAAAGTGGAATCTGCCATCCACCTTATTAGTTTGTGAGTAAGCCACTAGCACTGGGAAGTAACACCTAGATTAAAAACATAAGTATTTCTTCTAAGGACCCCAGTGCTATTCTTCAGCCATGACATGTTTCTATTTTTTAGAACACGAACAAATAATAATTACAAGTTGGCTACACCTGTAACAGCCTAAAAAGAAGCAATTAACAATATATTAAGGAGATAAGGAAATTTCTAGTGATAACCACTCACTTTATCTTTTTTAAATTTTATTTTTACGTAATCTCTACACCCAATATGGGGCTTGAACTCCCAACCCCAAGATCAAGAGTTGTACACTCAACTGACCAAGTCAGCCAGATGCCTCTTTTATTTTTTTAAGAGTTAATCATTACCTTTAAATAAGATTTGAAGTCCTCCCAGATGATCAAAACAATTGATATTCTTTGACTTATAATTTACCTGAAACAAATGCATCCGAAAATGAAAATCAGAAATAAGTCTAAAGTAAATCAGAAATAAGAGTTCTCTTGCAGTCGTTTTACATCTTTTCAAATTTAATTAATATGAAATCCAACATTAGTGTATCACTTAAGTGAATTATGCTATATTCAAATATTAAAATATTAACAGTGTCAAAAAAATTCTATTTTCAAAGAATTTGCTATACACGGAAACATATTCACTAATGGGAAAAAAGTTGGGTACAAAACATTACATATCTATATTTATATAGTGTGGTATATTTTTTCTGATATATATATTCTAAAAAGTAGTTTACAGGGCGCCTGGGTGGCTCAGTCAGTTAAGCATCTGCCTTCAGCTCAGGTCATGATCACAGGGTCCTGCTCAGCAGAGTCTGCTTCTCCCTCTCCCTCTGCCCCTCTCCCCGACTTGGGTTTGCTCTCTCTCTCTCTCTCTCTCTCAAATAAATAAATAAAATCTTTTTTTAAAAAAGATTTTTACATTATACATGATGTCTGCATTATGTTTATATTTTTCTTTCTTCTAATTTTGGGGGTACTGCCCAAATTAAATAAGCATTATTTTGTAAGTTACTTTATAATTTCTCAAAGCAGGAAAAATATGTTCTGTACTCATTAAATCCCAAGAGCCAGTATGATTGTGTATTGGAATTTCACAAAATGTGTTTAAATTTCAAACTTTTTGCACTTTACAAAGCAGGAACTTTGACTCACTCAATATTTTCCTAAAGAAAGACATGCAGGTAAAAACTGTCATTTGGATATAGCAATCAAGCATTTATATAAAGATCGATCCCAGGCTCGTGTTGGTTAATAACGGTCTACCATTCAGTTTATGTATATAGGAGATATTTGAACTGATACACACATAGAACACAGATTGCAAACTAGAGCAGAATAAAAACCCATGTAGATTTTATCTGATGTCACTCGAGAGTTCCGGTGAGCCCTATTCAAGAGCAGTTGCAGATTTAAAGCCGCATTATCATGTTTTCATTTTAAGACAGATACCATTGTCACTTAAAAGTCCCTTTTATTTCTTCTTTTAAACTATTAATGATCATAAATTGTTCAAAAATAAGTTTCCCTTTGGAATTCTTGGTTTTGAATGTATTTTTTTGGTCATACATAAGGCACAATTTCACCCCCATATTTATGTTCATTTCCATACTAATGGGACTCCTAATAACTTTCACAATTATTTCCATGAGCACACACATAGTCCCCAGGGGCATTAATTTTTTTTTTCCCTGAAGACCTTACAGTAAACATGAGGTAGGTGGAAAAAAAAATCACTAACAATCAAATTAAGTTCAGGTGATCTAGCCATTTTCAACACAGAGTTATGTTCCAGAATCCCATGTTAGGAAAACTTATACAAGCCGTCAAATCCTTGCTTTGTAAATTTAGACACTAAAGAATGTCCAAAGCAATGGGTGACGTTTCATCATGTGATTCCCGTAATTAATTTGTTACGAGCCCCTACAAATAAAATAAATGTTGAACGATACAGACTTCTGTTGTCAAAAGCAAACTTCTCTCCTTCCTGCCTCTCTGGCTCCTGACATTATTTCTTGGTTATTGGTTGACAGTTCAGTGCCTTGAGTGTTGCTCTCGCTGTAGGGTTAGCAGGATAATTGACAAACCATAGGGATCGGATCCCTGGATTAGGGTGACCAGACTGTCAAAACAACCATGACATACTCTCACATCAGCTTCGACTGCAAGTCAAGGCTGTGAGAGAAACACTCACCCTGGCAGGGCCAGATGGGAAGTATTTAGTTTAAAATATTTCCCACTGCAAGGTATAATTCAGCAAGGAACAGGAACAATGTAATATCGGTTTAAAAACAAAATTCATGAAACGATATAATTCATTGAAAACATAATTCATAGGAAAAATCCACCGTAGTCACAGTTAATTCAAGCATTTACAGTAAATAAACATCCCAGAGGCTTATTTCATTTATATGGTGTTATCTTTTGAATTTTATAAAATGTCTTTAGCTTTTATTAGAAGAATGACATGTATTTGGGAGAACTCTTTCTGTACTGATAGAATGTGTTTATGAAACATTATGTATGCATGTATTATGTATGCACATAATCAAAGGGTAGAGTGTTAACAGTCCGGTTTTATGCTGTATGTATAATTTTGTTTAAAAACTATCTTGTGAACTTTAAATCAAATTGATGCATGTGTGTAATTCATATTACTAAGGAGTACATCACAAGTTGTAGTATCAATTAGGGGGTTATATAATTTTTCATCTTAAGGGGCACAGTTAAAAAAAATGTTTCAAAAACTCTAACTAAATTTGCCACTTTAAACATTGTCTCTAGACTTTCAGATTCCTATCATAGATCTTTGAAATGACAGCTCAAGTGACATCTATTTATAATGCAGACATATTCTCTGTATGAAAACATAGATCGCAAAACCGTTAAAGGGAAATTAAAATGCAAATACAAAAAAGGGTTATTTACTTAGTTCTGTGCCAGCTAACACATGGGATATGGACACCTAGGATTAGAAAGATCCAATTATTTTTAAAATATAGAACTTAAAGAACTTATTCATGCACCACTTGGGTCTTGGAATATGATCAAAATAGTTTTGGAATAGTTAATCAGTATTTTTCCACCAGAGTCAGATTTTTCAAAACATTAAAAAGAAAAAGCAAGGAGCATGAGTGAATATTATTTACTGACAGACACTTCAGTGTAACAAATACTGAAATGTTCAAAAACAAGGATTGGAATAAGATGACATTAAACTATCCATTTTTATCTTGGAAAACTAACATTTTTTGGAAGTGTCATTAACATTTGTGAATAAGGGGGAAAAAACATGAAATTTTGTTAGCCCCAACCAAGTCAGTCACATTTTTCTAGTACTATGCATCAAAATACCATTCTGGAACAAACTGTAAATACTCTCACATTTCTTATGCACACTGCCCTTGTTTAAGAAAAAGAACTTGAGTTTAGAGTTGGAAGTAACAAGGCAAGTAGGGTGTTCTGAAGGATACAGTAAAATTTCAAAGATGTGTTACTGATAAAAGCAATCAAAATCTACAAGCAATCAGAACCATTGTTTCACATAGAAGAGTAACCCATAGATTCTTATACCTCCAAGTGATCTTGTCCAGCATGAGTTAAAAGAAGAAATACTGAATGTAAACTACTCTTACTGCTGTTACCATGAATCAGGCAGGGCAGGTATTAATACCATTGCTCTCAGGCAAGGAAATTGTGAGCTTAAATGACATCTCTGTGGCATAGCTAGGACTTAAACCCAGGTTGAGTAACATACTTAGCTCCTTTTCCTAAAACCTAATAAAGTGGTGTCCCCTGCACATGAACATAGAGACATAGTTCTTTCTTATTGCCATTTTTCTTAATGCAATCATGACTTTTTTTCCATATCTGAACTGTATCAGGACATTTCCAATAAATTATCAAATAGCCAAATTCTCCCTCTTCTACTTAAAAAAGAGACATAAACCAGCTTATTTGATGGCAATAATAGTAAATTTGAAGAATATCCCAACAGTTACTTCTGGTTATGATCTTTGTAATGTAGGTAAGAAAGCAACTAATGTATAACTTCACTGTGCGTTCTACTGCTTCCCCATTTTACAGATGAGCAACAGAAGTTTACAACTTGTTCAAGATGATCCCAAGGTCACATAATTATAGTGGAAAAAAGCTGTGAGGAGTCTTCTTTCCATGAAATCAGGGTGCTTGTCCATGAAATTCACAACATTTTTACCATTATCACATTATCTTATATTATTGTCCATAATGGGGTTCAAAATGTTTAAAGTGTTTGGGGCGCCTGGGTGGCTCAGTTAGTCGAGCAACTGACTCTTTATTTCAGCTCAGATCATGATCTCAGGATCCTGGGATTGAGCCCCATAATGGGCTCCATATTTAGTGGGGACTCTGCTTGGGATTGTGTCTCTCCCTCTCCCCCTCCCCCAGTACTCTCTCTCTCTCTCTCTCTCTCTCTTTTTCTCTGTCTTTCAAATAAATAAATCTTTTTTAAAAAAATGTTTAAGGTGTTCGATCAATAGAAATCCTAAACATTAATTAAGGTACTTTTCATCCCTAGGTAAAATTAAATTTTAGCCATTTAAGAACAATTAAGCAGTTATTCAGCTTTTTACATCTTCATTACTGGCCTATGCTTAAGAGTTCACACCTATGTAACTACTAGTGCATGCCTGACACACAGACATTCAATAAGGTTACTTTCCATTCTATCCTTTTCTTGATCACATGTGAGAATTTTTTTTATTATACTCTGAAAATTTTCTTAATGAGTAGTATTTTCCAAGATAAAACCTCAATAGCAACCAACAAATACATCAAATTGAAGTCAAGTTATAACAAGGCATAAAATTCATGATCACATAATGTTTTTTTTTCTTTAACTGTCAAGTATCTGATTTCATTGTAAGGGGGAGTTTTGATATTTGTGGGTGTACTTAATGAAATTGTTGTCCACCCTGACTGAAAATGCCTTTCCAATGAAGACAAGTAAAAAGAAAATGTACAAACTGATAATCAAATTAACACATCATGAATATGGCACTAATAAAGAAAACAAAGTAAGAATTCTAAATAGCTTGAACAACTAAAAGGAAATTATTTTCCTTTGCTATTGAAAAAACTCTTTTCAGCTATGTATATAGTCCTGAACTTGATCTCTCTGCCACAATACTTTCAGAGGAAGAAAAAGATAGGGAGAAGAAGAAACCTGATGAAGGAAATTATAAAGCAGTTAAGATACAAAGATGATAAAAAGAGAAAAAAATAGGGCATCTGGGTAGCTCAGTCGTTAAGCGTCTGCCTTCGGCTCAGGTCATGATCCCAGGGTCCTGGGATCGAGCCCCACATCGGGCTCCCTGCTCAGCAGGGAGTCTGCTTCTCCCTCTCCCACTCCCCCTACTTGTGTTCCCTCTCTTGCTATGTCTCTCTCTGTCAAATAAATAAATAAAATCTTTAAAAATAAAAAAAATTAAAAAATTAAAAAAAGAGAAAAAAATAAAAGATAAATTACAGATTTAAATCTAGAAAATGACCTGAAAGAGCAAGGTCAATCTCTTAATTTAAATCAATTGTTAAATCCCTTAACAAAAAGTCCACAGAGATTGAATGACTTCTATACAATCAGTAAATTTGTAACAATATAATTTCGAGTTCGCAAGGACCACGTGTCTGGATCTCCTTCTCTGTGCCTCCCAGAGAAGAGGAGAAAAGAGCAGTGGAGAAATACAGCTCCAGCATGGTGGAAAATACAGACACACACCCCCGCGCCCCGCCCCCCCGCCCGCCAAGAAGGATTATAACAATGGCCCACATCATCTCCTCTCCAGCTCTTCATCCCTATTCTTGTTCCTTCCATTTCTTCCAGGGAGGTACTGCAGAAGGGGAAGAGGGAATGGAAGTAACAGAGGAAAGGCATGGGGGATGGGGCGGGAAAGGGAGGGTGCTTAAGGAAGGAGTTTGAACACCACAGGGACACATTGGCTTCATGTAGTCCTAGGTAGAATCTACACACTGTAAATTTATACCCTGTATACATAAATATATACAGTTGGCCTTTGAACAACATTAGGGTTAGGGGCACCAATCCCTCCACCAGTAGAAAAATCTGCATATAATTTTTGACTCACCCAAAACTTAACTACTAATAGCATAACTACTAATCCTTAGCAATAACATAAACAGTTGATTAACATATACATATTTTGTAGGTTTTTATATACTGTATTCTTACAATAAAGTAAGCTAGAGAAAAAAAATACTATCAAGATTTCATAAGGAAGGGGCGCCTGGGTGGCTCAGTCGTTAAGCGTCTGCCTTCGGCTCAGGTCATGGTCCTAGGGTCCTCGGATCGAGTCCCACATCGGGCTCCCCGCTCGGCAGAGAGCCTGCTTCTCCCTCTCCCACTCCCCCTGCTTGTGTTCCCTCTCTCGCTGTGTCTCTCCCTGTCAAATAAACAAATAAAAAATCTTAAAAAAAAAAAGATTTCATAAGGAAGAGAAAATACGCTTGCAGTATTGTATTTATGCAAAAAATCTGCCTAACAGTGGACCCACGCAGTTCAAACCCATGTTGTTCCACAGTCAACTATATATATATATAGAGAGAGAGAGATATCTTTATGTTCATGCATATAAATTCATATACACACATATCCTTTTTAGGGATATACACACACATACACACAACCATCCCTTTTAGAGAAAATTTTTACTCAGATACTACTATTACCATTTATGGATATTATCCCTTGGGTATAAAACAAGTATTATGCTACCAAAATAGGTATACATACAAATAGTTAGAATTTCTCAAGTTGATTTTTTATGTGTTTTTAAAAGAGTCCTAGGCAAAAAAATTCAAATAAGCTTTAACTTTTACAGCCTGGGAACCAATATAGAGTCAGAAAGTTAGCTCTAAAATGCCTGAGGGGGCAAACAGTTGTTTAATGAGGACAAATGGAATACAATTAAAATGCAGCCTAATAAAATAACTTCTAAATGTAATGTTAGCTCAGTCATGTGGCTCAAATATTTTTGCTCAAAGGTACATAAATGTAATCTTAGTAAAAGGAAAATATAAAGTGAAAAAGAAGAAGAAAAACAGTCAAGAACCCCTAGCCATCATATTCCAGAAATAAGGAGTAGAAAAATACAAATAAGATTATAATAACAAGATTATTACTGCAATATCTCCTTAACCCCATGAAATTTTCTTACGCAAAATGATGATGCTTAAGATGCCAAAACAGTCTGGGTATAAGCTTCATGTGGAAAAAATACAACTCTCACTTGCAAAGAGAGCTTCAACGTAGAATTTTTTCAATGGTCCTTTAGCTTCGAGGTAGATTAGAATTCTCTAGACCAAAGCCCTACAATTATTGTTTGATTTTAGTTCGTTGATATATGCACAAGCTAGGTCCCAGTAGTCTTTAAATGTCACTGAGTGTCCCAGAAGGCCAAGAGTATCTTGCCATCTTCCAGATCAGTCCAAACTGGCCTCTGGGATACCAAGATAAAGTCCCCAAAAAGTCAAAGAATTCAAGACACCCTGGTCAGACACATTAATCAGCATTTAGGCATATTTGGTATATTTTTAAATCATCTTATACAACCATTCTTAAGGAAATACTTGCTAATAGTGTTAAAAAGGAGCCATTGCAATGTGAGACATTTAATCGAAGGGCTAAGCCCAGCCACTCTGCCATAGTCAACTGATGAGACTACTCAGGGAGGAAAGCCTGTGCCTTCTTCTACTCAGGACACCCACTGACCAGGGTCTTTCAACCTGCATTTAGAAGATTTCGTAAGGCCAAGGAAGACACGTGACTGTTCTATACACCCATGCCATAGCCCAGTCGTGGTGCCAGGGGCCTGACTGACAGCTCAGTCCTGGGAGACCATGCAGATGTCTCCTACATCTACAGGGCATGGCCTCTCTTTCTGCCAGCAACTCTTACTCATTAACGTCATAGCTAATGACTGCAAAAGATGGCACACACAAAACCCACTTGTCTGAGATGTATGTGTCAGCCCAGCTATGAACAGTTTCTTATCACCCCAAATCCCAACAAGCCACCAAACCTAGTGAACTTAAGAGTCTGTATGTTAGCATGGGTAGAGTTCAGAAAGTATTTTTGAGGAAATAAACAAATCAAGTTGCAAAAATCACTGTAGTATGATTACTGTATAAAAATAAAGAAAGAAAGAAAAATTAAAAACCAGAGGAAGAGAAAGGAATGGGACCAGGAAAGAGTCACAGAAGATTCCGTATTACAATGTTTCCTTTCTTTAAAAAAAAAAAATCAAACATCTCCTTCTGTGAAATGGGAGAAGATAGAGTAGATATACACATTTCTCCTACTAAGTACAACTAAAACCCCTGAATATTACATGTTTTAAAATAAAAAAGAAGACTAAAAGATGGGCGGGGACTCCTGGGTGGCTGAGTCGGTTAAGTGTCTGCCTTTGGCTCAGGTCATGATCCCGGGGTCCTGGGATCGAGTCCCGCATCGGGCTCCTTGCTCAGCAGGGAGCCTGCTTCTCCCTCTGCCTGCAGCTCCCCCTGCTTGTACTCTTGCTCATTCTCTCTCGCCCATGCTCTCTCTCTCTAACAAATAAATAAACAAAATCTTAAAAAAAAAAAAGAAGACTAAAAGATGGGAAAGAGAAGACAGACTAGCTGGGGACCTCAGAACCCAACAAAAGACAAGGTGATGAGATCTGTTTTCTTTTTACCTCTTAAAATCCAGACTTAGAGTTGAAGATGTTGACACCTGAAAAATGTCAAAGGATGCAGATCAAAAAACAAAAAACAAACAAACAAACAAAAAAACAGACAAACAATACAACAAAAACAAAACAACAATGAAAAAGAAAAGCATTCTCTCTCTAGCCAAAGGACCAGGATAAGAGAAGCCTATCAGAACGGAAAACTTTTAGACATCAATCACATTACTGCATCTAAATGCTACAGAGAAAACCGTGGCCTCACTTATGTCCATGCCAGCAAAGGACAAGTGGAGAACCTAGACTTTTGCCCTCTACAGGCTACATGAGGTATACCAAAGCTCCCACTGGCATGCACGGACACACACACACACACACACACACACACACACACACACACACACACACACTACCCCAGTAGGATGATGTCAGAGAAGACTGAGTAGGGAGCCAGGACTTCATCTGCACTGAGCCAGTAAGGAGGCACCCACCTCAGAGTTTCAGTGGAGACCAAGTGGGGATCCCAGACTCCCAGTTCCATCCAATAATAATCAGACACTCCATCCTCCTTTTGTGAGTGGTGTCAGAGGCCTGGTAAAGAGTCAAGACTTTCACCACCACTCAGCAGTAATGAGACTACCCCCTGTGATATCAGCAGGGTTATGGGATGAGTAATATGTGATGAGACATTCCTATCTTTCTCAGGATGGTTAAGAATAGAGGCCTAGTGGGGCAGACAGAAACCCTCAGCCCACCTGGGAACAATGAGGAGGCTTCCCCTGCCCCTCCCCACTTGTGTCAAAGGAAGCCTAGTGGGGAAACTGGATGTCCATTCTTAAATGTCAATATCATAGAAGCACACCCATCCTTCCCCTGCCAGTGCAATATCATTGGGAGCCCGCTAAAACAAAAGGTTTAAATAAGATCCAGTCTTATCATACCCAAACTGTCCATGTTTCAAACAAAAATTATTCATCATATCAAGAACCAAGAAGAACTCAACTTGAATGAAGAAGATAATCAATGATGCCAAAATCAAGATAAAAGAGGTATAAGATTTATTTGGTAAAGATTTAAAGCAGTGATCATGAAAAGGCTTCAACAAGCCATTATGAACAGGTATGAAACAGAAAATACAAAGTCTCAGCTTACAAAAGAGAGAGAGAGAAGAAAAAGATATAAAGAAGAACCAAATGGAAATTTTAGAATGGAAAAATACAACCACTGAAATTTTCTTCAAAGATTTTTATCTGTTTATTTTAAAGAGAGAGAGGGCGAGCAGGAGGAGGGACAGAGGGAGAGAGAAAGAGAGAAACCTCAAGCAGACTCTCCATAGAGCCTGATGCATGGCTCGATCCCAGGACCCTGAGTTCATCACCTGAGCCAAACTCAAAAGCCAGCCACCTAACCAACAGAGCCACCCAGGCACCCCTACAACAGCTGAAATTTTAAAAAACAACTCAGTGGATGGGCTTAACAGCAGACTAGAAGGGACAGAGAAAAAGATCCATGATCTTGAAGATAAAACAATAAAAATAACCCAATTGAACAACAAAGAGAAATATACTTAAAAAAAAGTAACAGCTTTATGCACTTGGGGGAATATAATAAAAGATCTAACATTCATGGCACTGGAGTACAAAAGAGGGTAGGTGGAGAAGTACTCAAAGAAATAATGGCTGTAAATTTCCAAAATTTGACAAAAGACATACACTTACAGATTCAACTAAGGAAACCCCAAATGAGATCAGCCCAAACAATCCACACCAAGACACATCATAATCAAACTTCCAAAACTCAGGGCAAAGAAAATATCTTAAAAGCAGTAAGAAAGAAAAAGCACCTTAATTTTAGAGGGAAAACATTTCAAATAGCAGTAGATTTCTCATCTGGCACCATGGAGGCCAGAAAGAAATGCAAATTTTTCAAGTACTAAAAGAAAAAAACCCTGTGAACTCAGAATTTTATATTGACAGAAGATATCTGTCAGGAATGAAGAGGAAATCAATACTTAAGCCCCAGCATATCAACAACTGTGTTAAATGTAAATTGCCTGAATATCCCTACTAAAAGACAAAGCTTGGCAGAATGGATTAAAAGCCTCACCCTCTTCTATACATACACAAAAAACACACTTCAAATATAATGATATAAGTAAGTGAAAGTAAAAGATTAGGAAAAGATATATTATGCAAACATTATTCAAAACAAAACAGGAGTGGTATATATTACTAAAGGAAAGAAAGCAAGCTGAGAAAGTTATATACTATGATTCCAACTAAATGACATTCTGGAAAAGGCAAAATAAGGGAGACAGGGAAAACATCAGTGGTTGACAGGGGTTTGGGTAGAGGGAAGGGATGAGTAGGCAGAACACAAAGTAATTGGAAGACAGTGCAAGTACTCTGTGTGATACCATAATGATAGTTACATGTCATTATACATTTGTCCATATCCATTATACACGTGACCAAACCAAGAGTGAACCATAAGGTAAACTATGGATTCTGGGTGACTATGATGTGGCAATGCCAACTCATCCATTGTAACAAACGGACCATTCTGATGGGGGATGTTGATGATGGGGGAGGCTATGCATGTGTGGAGCAGAGCATATATGGGAAATCTCTGTACCTTCCTCTAAGTGTTGCTGTCTGTGAACTTTAAACTGCTCTAAAAAATAATAATAATAATAAGTCTTAAAGGAAAGGATATGGAAAGGCAAAGGGAACTTAATGGTAAAAGAATTCTGAAAAAGAATAATAAAGTAGGAGCAATCAAATTACCTGACTTCAAGACTCACTGTATAGCTACTCTAATCAAAACTATGATATTGGGGCACCTGGGTGGCTCAGTCGGTTAAGTACCTGCCTTCGGCTCAGGTCATGATCCCAGGGTCCTGGGATCGAGCCCCGCATTGAGCTCCCTGGTCAGTGGGGAGCCTGCTTCTCCCTCGCCCTCTACCCCTCCCCCCAACTCGTGCTCTCTCTCTCTCTCTCTCTCTCTCTCAAATAAATAAATAAATAAATCTTTAAAAAAAAAAAACTATGACATCGGTGGAGGGACAGACACACAGATTAATGGAACAGAATAGAGAATGCAGAATAGGGTCACACAAATGTGCCCAGCTAAAGTCTGACAAAGGTGCAAGAGCAATACAATAGAAAGATTATCTTTTTCAACAAATGGTGCTGGAGCAACTGGACATTCATAGGGGAAAAAAGAAAAAGAAAAGGAGATTGTCTACCTAAACTTCACATCTTACATAAAAAATAGCTCAAAATGGATCACAGACTTAAAGGTAAAGTTAAAACTATTAACTTTTAGGGGAAAATATAGAAGAAAGTCATTGCTGTCTATGGATAGGCAAAGATTTCTTAGACTTGACACCAAAAGCATAATCCATAAGGAAAAATACTGATAAACTGGATTTCATCAAAACTTTAAATTTTGGGCACCTGGGTGGCTCAGTTGGTTAAGCGACTGCCTTCGACTCAGGTCATGATCCCGGAGTCACTGGATCGAGTCCCGCATCGGATTCCCTGCTTGGCAGGGAGTCTGCTTCACCCTCTGTCCCTCCCCCCTCTTATGTGCTCTCTCTGTCTCATTCTCTCTCTCTCAAATAAATAAATAAAATCTTAAAAAAACTTTAAATTTTGTTCTGTAAAAGACCATTTTAAGAGCATGAAAGACAAACTAGGACTGACAGAAAAGACTTGCAAATCACATAGCCAACAAAGGACTTTATATATCTAAAATAAAAATATAATTAGAAAGTGGGCAAAAGATATTAACAGACATTTCACAGAAGAAGATATACAGACATTTGTTTCCATTAGCCATTAGGGAAATGCAAATTTAAAACATATGGAATATTACTACACACCCATCAGAATGTCTAAAATAAAAAATAGTGACAACACCAAATGCTGATGAGGATCGAAATAAACCAGATCAATAATAAATTGCTGGTGGAAATTAAAATGATGCAACTACTCTGGAAAACAGTGTGGCGGTTTCTTCAAAATACACAGACACACATACGTACAGCTACCCTACAACCCAGGAATCATACTCCTGAGGATTTACTCTAAAGAAATGAAAAGTTCTTAGAAAAGGCTGTACACAAACATCCATGGTGGGTTTATTCCTAATAGCCAAAAATCCAGAAATAACTAGGATGTCTTTTAGTGGGTGAAGTTAAACAAACTGGTACATCCATACCATGGAATACTTTTCTACAATAAAAAAGAATGAATTATTGAAACATGCAACAAATTGTATTAATATCTAGAGAATTATGCTGAGTGAAAAAGCCAATCCCAAAGGTTGCATATTGTAGGAGTCGATTTGTATAATATTCTTGAAATGACAAAATTGTAGACAAGGAGACAGATTAGTGGTTGCCAGGCTTAAAGATGAGGAGGGGGTTGGTGAGGGGAAAGTAAGTGTGACCATAAGAAAAAAAAAATGAGGGATCCTTATGGTAATGGAAATGTTATGCCATTTGACTGTGGCAATGTCAATACACTATTTGTGATATTGTACTATATACTTTTTCGGGATGTTACCGTAGGGACAAACTAGGCAAATGGTACATGGATGTCTCTGTATTATTTCTTCCAAGTGCATGTGAACCTATAATTATCTCAAAATGAGAAGTTAAAGATATCTGAAGCAAATTAGAAATAATCTGACAGAATTTTATTTTTAATGCCATTTCTCAATGATTTTCATGTTGTAGAAGTCATAAACATACATACACCCTTCTCAATTGTGGATCACTCTTTTACTTGAATTAAGTAAGACAATAAACTCTCAAAAGCTTTTTGAACCATAAAAGCCCATTCAAACATGAGTCTTTCCCAAATGGTGTTTATTTTAGATATATCATCTCATCGTGTAATCAAAAGTCAAATGACAGTACTTCTCTCCATGCCCACTATGTAAATGAGGAAAATTGGAGTTGGAATAACTGGTAGCATTGAGAAATTCTTTATAATTAGTTAAAAAAACAAACGTGGAGAAGAACCCCACTTTTATAGAGTCTCTATCCAGAGTTGCCACCACCAGAGGTGTAGACTGAGACTAGGATACTTTGCTGATGGGTATGGAAAGTGGTATAGCCCCTTTGGAAACCAGTTTGGCAATTTCTTAAAAAACTAAACACTTTACTACCACAGGACTGGAGAGTAAATGGGAAAGAGTAGACACACCAGATGAGAAGAGCCATTCTGTTTCTGGTGGAGACATGGAAAAAAAAAAAAAAAGAAGAAGAAGAAGAAAGCTAAGGTAAGAGATCTGTCATGAACATCTGCAAGGGAAATGGATGTTATGGGTATGAACACATCACAGTAGATCTAAGGAAAATCGGAGGACATAAATTACAGTACCCTTCTTCCTTAGGCATGGCATATGGAAGACAACAAACATCTTTGAGAAGGCAGGCAGGAGTCAACATGGCGTCAGGTGGTAACTTACAAATAAATGACATAGTTGCATAGGTAGTTGCTCAGAGTCTTGCAAAAGCTTGAAAATCCAGAGTGATGTAGAAGTAATAGCCTAAAATGGGGCATGAAAGTTCTAGGAAAATCAGAGTCCTAGAACAAGTCCAGGATCAAGACAGCCTCTGCACAGAGGCTCTTTATCACCTAGTTCTTCATCAACCTCCATGTTGTAGTCTTAAATCTCCTTTATAGGGGCGCCTGGGTGGCTCAGTCGTTAAGCATCTGCCTTCGGCTCAGGTCATGATCTCAGGGTCCTGGGATCGAGTCCCACATCGGACTCCTTGCTCAGCGGGGACCCTCCTTCTCCCTCTGCCTGCTGCTCCCCACCCCCTGCTTGTGCTCTCTCTGACATAAATAAATAGAATCTTTAGAAAAAATTAATGAATGAATTGTTTATCACCGGAGGGATGGATAGCAACATTCATTTAAAAGGATAAATTAAACTAACAAATAGACAAAAAGTTTCCTACCTTTTGGAGGAGATTGTGTAAAGGATATAACTGCCAGTTGACTCAAGAGCTGGATCTGGGCAATTGGAGGCTCCTCACACTCCTCCCTTGTCGTTCGAATGCGTGTTCTGCTTGCCTTCCCCACCAGAGAAGCTGCCGCAAGAACACAGCCGTGAGATCGTGATGTGTTGTTGAAATCTTCTGGACGGTACACGACTGAACCCAGTTAAGTTTCCTTGCTGTTGGTTTGAAACCTCCTCTGGAAGCTTCCCAGGTGTAATTGGAAACTGGACCCTGTTGCACAGAAGGCAGGGAGAGACAAAAGAAAAAGACAGGAGAACTCACAAAGGAGGCTTGTCTTGGGCAGCCTCAAGAAGAGTAGAATTCCACACCTTGTTGCTAGAATCTTTTTTTTTAATTTTATTATGTTATGCTAATCACCATAAATTATATCTTACATGTTTACACAGAGACTTTAACTGGGCTCAGTCACATACACCACCCAGATGTCTCAACAGCACATCACTATCGGGACTATGTCCTTGGGGCAGCTTCTGGGAGTAGGAAAGGCAAGTGAAATGCACATTACAAAAATGGGGATGGCAGTAGGGGTGGAAGAGCCTCTGATTGCCCAGGTGCAGCTCTGGGGTCAACCGGTGGTCACGTCCTCCCAATGACCTCCTCCAATACTTGCTTCTTAAAATTGCCACCTACCAATCTAAAGTGGCCCACCTCTTTCTTCAGTTCCCTCTTGCCCTCTGTGTATAGGGGCCCATTTGTGAACAAACGTGACCCTGAAATTAAGGAAACCAATGCACCTATCCAGCTCCTGTAAAACCTAGCTGAAACCCGATCAGTGATGTTTATGAATGCATAAATGATCAATGACCCAATTATGAGATGTGCGAATATGTGTATATATCAGGACACTGATTTCTATGATCCATGCAAAGTTAGTTACCTGGGAACACATGTCAATATATTGGTAGTAAAATATGTTATATGACAATGTTGGGTATACATATTGTTTTTGTTATGGCTTTTAAAATATATGTAAAAAATATGTAAATTTCAAATCAATCTTTCATGAAGTCCCTTACAGGGATCCCATAGAATAAAAGGTGAAATCCATGCTCAGATACCAAGATGTTTTTCTAGAGAGAAAAACAGTCGTGATAGAAAGTCCTCACAAAAATTACAGGCAGTACTCTATTGGAGAGAAGAGTTAAAACACTGGTGAGTATAATAAAATCTTCGGTCAGCATTTATATTTCACTATTGGGGATACTGATAGTAGCTGTGCTAAAAGGTAAAATAATTTTAAAAACTGAACCAATAAGAAAGCAATGGATCATTTAATTTAAAAAGAAAACTGAGTTCTTATTCATAGAAATATTTCCATTAGTAGAAAGAGAATCAACATTATAGTGCACAAAATGATGATAATTTTGCCTTAATCCCACTATTTAGCCAATTTAAATCTCCTCTGATTAAAGATAATTCCAGCATTTTAAAGATCAAAGCTTCTCTGCTGGTTGATTAGTTTCTAGGTCCTAATTTTACACTCTTAGTCAAACCATACAGTCTTTAAAAAAAAAACCTAAATTTGAAAAAGCAGGAATATTACCTCTCCCAACATAAAGAAGAAAACAATTGTCCCTACATAAGCTCACTCTTCCAGTAAATTATAAATGATAAATGCTAGTCAAATTACACATTAATTATCCCACCCCATGCCCTGTGGCTGGAACTCTCTGCTTTTCTTGACTTGCCAGACCCTCATATGGAACACTAAGCTGTAAAAATGACACTATTTCCATGAAAGCCTCTCCAAACCCCAGAATATGTAATAAATATCTCCCCTTCTATCACTCTGCATTTTGAAATATATAATCATAATTCAAAATAGTCCTTCAAAATCCTTATTTCTCTGAGAAAGCAAATTACTTCCTTTAAATAAGTTATTTTTTCTTATCCTTAACTAACAGAAAAACTGAGGTTCCAGGAGATTAGCAAATTGCACAGAACATTCCAGCCAAATTTGATATTTGGCTCTAAAAAGACATGCTTTATTTTTACTCCATTATTAGATGCCTCCTAAAATGTTACCTGACCCTCTTTTCCCAGCCTCCTCTCATTGTCCACGTGGAACCTGCATACCTTCTTTATCTGATTTAACTTCTTTGTTTATAGTCTTTCCATCTCCTTACAGAATTAGTAAAACATATAGTTAACACCTAGCTACACATAGGCTACTGAGGTCAGAGGCATCTGCTCACAGAGGGCAAAATCCACATTACTAACCTTTCACAGCATCCACGACAAAGAGGTTGGCGCTTATAAAACCCTTTTTGATGTGATTGACGATTCTAAGACCTCCTAGAAGACTTAAGAAAGACTCAGCTTTTGGTGCCTCCATGAATTCTGACATGTGAGGGGATTCACGGGCTCCAAACCAATTCTAAAACTCCATGATACCAATTCAATTTCTTACAATGTGAATATTCTCAAGTTTCCTTCTTTTTTCTTTACACTGAAAGTTTTAGGAAGTTTATATGAATTAATAAAAATTCTGGGCTCTATGAAGCCAATCTAGCTTTGAACACGCTTTTATTGATCTTTCAGGTAAATCTACTGTGAATGTTATGAGGCAAGCCCAGATCACCAACTTCAAACAGAATTGGAGTTACCTGTAGAGAGTTATGTTGGCAGACAGGCTTTTACTAAAGCCAGCAGAGCAGAGGTGAGGATGATAAAAAAAAAAAAAAAAAGTTGCTTAATTAGCATTTTAGATGTGTTGTAGGTTGAGTGATTTAAGGCAGCTTATTAAATTCTCCCTGTCACATCCTGGAGGACTCCATCTTTCTTTCTCTTCTATTTTACGGATGTAATCAATTTGTTTCTAACATCTGAACACATTAGCATAGGGAAGATTTTTACTATGCTGAGGTTCTTTTGATATTCATTCTTAGGAGTTAGTTATCTTGCTTGAAGATAGCAGTTTTACTACAGCCAATGCAATGGAAAAATATTTCCTCCATTCTCAGTTCTGAGAAACAGCATTTCTCAACCACTAAAGAAAATATTTTTCCTTCCGTGTTTTGCATATGGATAAAAGGAACAATAATGTGAGTATTCATTCCTACCATCTCCAAAATTCATACTCATACCCAAATGGTCCATGTTTCCATATATCAAAATGTATTCAACTCCTAAGTCTTGGGAATCTAGAGGCATAAGCCATGTAGCCTTTTTCCTTGGCCTATACCAAATTTTGAATCTGCACCCATCAAATAAGCCATGAAGTTACTTGTAAGTTCCATGTGAAGAAAACATTGCCAGCCACGCTAGGTCACATCTCAGCCCAGGTATACACGTCATCATGGTTAAGCACAGGGTCTTGAATTCAGAGTGCCTGCCTATGGAAACTGTCTCAACTACAAATCATAGTGTGTAATTTGGGCAACTGACTTTGTCTCCCTCTGTCTGAGTTTCCTCATCTGCGAAATGCAAAACATAATAGTATCAATTTCATATTTTTTTTCTTGAAGAAGAAGAGTAAGAGCTACAGCATGTCCTTAAGAGAAAAACTGCTTCTTGCTCACTTTGCAGCTAACATTATTTGTGCCTGTGATCTCAGCCGAATGAATGGCCGGGAGGATTTTTGCTATCTCATTACAAGCTAAACTTTAACTGCTCAATATAAAAATAGACAGAATATCAATAAAATTATATTTTTAAAAAGTTTAAATATTGTCAATCCCTGGCAAGTCTTGTTGCATCTACTTTTACTTCCTCTCCATATTACTATATAACATATCTTAGGCATTGTATCACTTCTTCTGTAGTTACTTTCATATGTCTCTTTAAAAGATAAAAACTCTGCTCAAAAATAGAAACCATATATCCACAAAAACATTATAATACCTAAAAACAATAATGCCTTAATGCCTTCAAACATCTTTTAACACCCAAATGTTCCATCATATTATAAAAGTTTTTTTTTAATTATTTGTTTGTTTGAATCAGGATCCAAGTAAGGCCCACATATAGCAATTAAGTAACATTTCTATTAAGCCTCCTTTAATCTATAGCTTTCTTTCTCCATCTTATTTGTATTCCATTCACTGACGAAATGAGGTACTTGCTCTCTAGATTTTTCTACAATCTGGATTTTTCTGACTGCATCCCTGTGAAGCTTTTGCTGTTGTTTGTTTTTTACATGTTTCCTTGATTTCTATATTTCTTGTGAATATTTAGTTGGACCTACAGACTTGATTAGATTTAGGAATGACATCTTTGGAAAGGGTATTTCCTAGTAGGTGGTATGTTGCTCCACTGGGGGCTTGTAATATCTAGTTGTCTCTCTTGTTATGATGTTAGCAATCATTAATGTGCAATACACAGATCTAATAATTCATTAGGAGTACAAAATGTTGATATTTTAGTTTTATTTTTTCTTCATTTATTAGGTAATATACTTCTATAAAGAGAAATGTCCCCTCATTTACCACTTTCTTGTTCAGTAATACACTTGTATATAAAAGGGAAAATAAATGCTCTATTCTATTGTTTTTACCAACTTTCAAATTACTCCATCCTTTAATGATGACCATTTCTTTTTTAACACATACTAAGAACTCATAGAAACATAATTGGTGTTTAAATCTATTGAAGTTATCACCCTTATTGATACCCACGTTTGGCCAGAGGAAGGCTTTCAAGTTGTCTCCTGAGTCTTTTTACACAAACCTAGTAGTCTTTGACAGTTCCCTTGGTATTTGCTACAATAAAATATTGAGTATCATCTGTACATTTCTCCCCAGACCTAGAATCATCCATATTTCCAAGGAGTTCTTGTTCTTTTCAGTAGGAAAGAGTATAGCTGACAGAATACTCTACCATATTTTCTTTCCCTCTCTTTATATGTACCTCTGTGTGTGTGCGTGCGTGCGTGTGCATGTGCGTGCATGTGCGTGCATGTGTGTGTGTGTGCGCACGCGTATGTGTATATCTGTACCATTTGAAGGTTGCAAAATCATGGCACTTTATCCTTAAAAATTTTAGCATACATCTCCTAAAAATAAGAACCAAAAAAATAATACCACTATGATCTAAGAAATTAGTAATTGTTCTATAATAACATTTAATATTAGGTCCATATTTTAATTTCTCCAATGCTCCAAATTTTCTTTTTTATAACTGTTTTCTTTTGACCAGAACCAGGATCCAGTCCAGGTTTGCACACTGCATTTTATTACATTTGTTTAGTCTCTTATAATCTACAATAGTCTCACTCTTTTTGGTGTGTCTGTTTTCATGTTATTAACTCTCTCAAGAGCACAAGATAGTTCTCCTGTAGAATGTTCCACCTTTTGGATTTTTGGATTGCTTAATCGTGGCATTCCATTTCTTTCAAATATTGACTCTTCAAAAAAATTCTCACCTTGAGCTATTTCGGTTAGCCATCTATCTAAAACCTTTCCTGGAGCAATATTGATTTTCTCTGTGCAGAAAGTACATTTGAATTACAGGAATATTGTAGTTTACTGACATAGTATTATTTGCTCTTTTTATGAGGTGCAGAGTGTTCTAAAATCCATAATCCCTGATGAATATATAATGGATTATCTTAAGAAATTTCATGGGAAAAAGAATATTCTACTTGACCATTTAGACGAGCATTTAACCCTGTGAATGTCTACCCCTTATCTGACTATGATCAGTGCCAAAACTCTTGGTAGATAATAAATAGAAGGAGGTATAGGAGAAGTTACAATTCCCAGCAACAGGCTCTTCTCTATTATCAAACTATCTCTAATATTTTAATTTATTTGATGATTATTTTTAGTTAAATATGCCTTCCTTCCCTCCACAATGTCAGGAAACTCTTCCTAGTGCATCTTCTGAGCGTCCTTCCCTCCTTATATTATGAAAAAGAGAAAGAACCTGATTTTAGTTGATTCTAAGTCACATAGTAAGGCCATATATTTGCATTTTTTTCAATATCTTTTAAGCATTTTTTCCCAGTCATTCCTGATAAGAATTACCCAAGAAGCTTCTTACAGATTACTGGTATCCACCTCAAGGGAGGGACCTGGAAATTTTGAACAAGTTTCTTAAGTGATACCTATAGGCATTTCTGGGAAATATGTCCCTAGTGTGTATCTCATCTCCTAAGGACAAAAATCTCTGGTATGACACAGGGGTTCTAATCCAGAGTTCTGAAACCATACTGCCTGAGTTCAGACTTCAGCTACATTCCTTACCAGCAGAGACAATGCATGAGTTAGCCTCTGGGCCTCTGCTTCTGACTCTGTATAATGATGAAAAAAAGAGTGCCTACCTTACAGGTGAAAATCAAGCGTGATACTCATATTAAGTACATACTGCAACAATCTCAATAAATGTTAGTCATTAATTATTGTTAATAACATTGCATTATAGGTCCAAGAGATCCAAAAGTTAAAATTCTTAATGCATGGATTTGTCATGCTTTAATAGTATATACCCTCAAAAAAACTTGGATTTAAAGAAAACTCTTCTCCTATTTAAGATTTTAAAACAGTTTAGTCTCCTTTTTCTCATTTAAGGGAAAACATTGAGAAGGCCACTCTGGATCAAGTCACCAAACTCTTCCTTGAGAAGACTCAACTGTATTTTTGCTTTGGTTTGGCATTTGTTTTGTTTTGTTTTGTTTTGTTTTAAGATTTTATTTATTTTTTGACAGAGAGAGAGAGACAGCGAGAGAAGGAACACAAGCAGGGGGAGCGGGAGAGGGAGAAACAAGCTCCCCGCTGCGCAGGGAGCCCGATGCGTGACTTGATCCCGAGACCCCGATATCATAACCTGAGCTGAAGGCAGACGCTTAACAACTGAGCCACCCAGGTGCCTGGTTTGGCATTTGCAACTTTAGTTATAATTTGCCTCAAGAGTTGCCTCCCTTTCTAAAACAGCACATTGTTCGCCTAGGTGACTGGCCACATTTTGATGGTACCTCACCCCTTTTGGAAAATTTGTATCCCATGGTAGAGATAATCATCTCTAAAGATATGAAGAATAAGATCTACCACAGAAACAGGGAGGACCTATATAAAGCCACTAAAGGAGAAAAGATTGGCTCCCATGAGTCCCTCCTCCAAAAGTAGGGAAATTTCAAGGACACCATAAAAGTACACAGTGAGCATTATTAAACAGAACATGGCAATATCAAAAGGTCATTTTATTCTTGGGTCAAGACTATGTTATAGTTCATCTTCCCCATTTAATTTGTGTATTTTAGATCAGAAAGAGAGGATACTGTTATCTCTTGCCTTTATCATGATGTGACTGTTACAGACTATTTCACTTATAATCAGATAAATAGAGCAAGAAAATTTAAATTTTTATTTTTCACGGATTACTTGGAATTTAGCCTCAGAGGCCTCAAAATACATATGAATTACCAGGGGAGCTTGTTAAAATGTAGATTCTTATCCAGTTGATCTGGAGTGGGGCCCTTTTATGCTGCTCTAGGGATAACATTTGAAAACCAAGACCTTGAAGACTGGTTATCTTTCTGTTATGGGCAGACAGTGGATAAACAAAACCAAGTCTGATCCTTGACAATTGTTTCATTTCTACCAAGAATATGGGCCCATCTGCTGGGACTCAGAATGTAGCCTATTTCGTTTCACTTTGTTTTTTCTTCTACTATAATCTTCTACTGAGAATGCACAATCTAAAAACAAGCACCAGGAAATCTCCACTCCCACCATAGGCCTAGAGCATCTTACTGCTTATCCCAAATCATGAGTGGAAAGAGACATGAGAGATGAGCATCTGGAATTTGCCCATGAGTGGTTATGGGATCCATCAGCACTCCTCATACAGTGTAGAACTTGAAACCCTGAGCTGAGACACAGAAATAAAACCAATTCAGAATTGGGTAATGTCGTAGGCCTTGGGCAGGAAAAAGGAACTTGAATAATCACATAAATGATTCTGTATAACAGAGCAATCTAAAAGGGACTTTAAACTGTTCAAACAGGTAAGGAAGGAATAAAATCCAGAAAACAGGTGATTAAGAGAAAAGACTGATATTTAAGAACCAAATAAAATCTCAAGAAATGGAAAAGTGAAGTAGAAATGAAAAGGTAACATTTTTGTTTTTGTAAAATGGAAGTTACTAGAGTAGCTTTACATTTGATGGGAATGATCTGGAGACTGCAAGAGACTAGTGATGCGGTAGACAGGAAAAGCTGAGCATGCAGAATCTTTGACTATAGCTAAAAGAAGACGGACGGCAGAACAAAGAGGAGAGACCTATCTTTGAAAAGGAAAGCTTCCCTAATGTAACAGGAGAGAGGAATGAGGAAATGTACGAGGACGCATGAGGTCTGTGGGTTCTGTGGTAGAAAATAAAGGGGCTCCCATTGAATGGCTGTCTTTTTTCACATGAAGTTTGTGATAAGTATGATCAGAAGAGATGCGTGGTGACCAAGGAAACTAAAGAAGGACCAAAATAGTATGTGCAGCAAGTAAGAAACACAATGTTCTAGGTAAACAGTAGGATTACAGGAAATTGTTGAATGCCTGTGTGAGGTTTTTGAAAACAAATTAATATAAAATGAATATTATCAACCCAAATGTATGAGTCTCTCCAGGAATTTTCAGTTTTCTTGAGGAACAGAGAAGGTGAATGTTTGGTTCAATTCAGGTTGGAATGTATTGGTGAGCACCAGTGAAGGGAAAAATAAAGTTAGAGTTGAAAAAATGTTCAACATTGAAGCTGGACAAAGAGAAAAGTGAAAAGAGGAAGGTGCTGAAGGAAGAGCGGTAGAATCAGTAGAACGGATGTTTCCAAAAGATTATAGAATATTGGCAGTAGTGGACAACAGGTCAAAATGACTAGAAAGGTAAGAGGTAGCAGAAAGTAGGGGGATTGAAATCACTATTCAGAAATGGGGCTCTTGGGTGCCGACAAAGTCCAATCTCAGTGTGTTGGGTTGTTCAGTCTCTGGGATATTGAAGCCAATGCCAATGATCAAGAACTGGAAGTAGAGGTGACTGAGCCAAGAACACAAATGAAATGAATGACCAGGGAGTTAGTAGATGACATCACTGAGGAAGGCAAGACCATTAGCAAACTAATATCAATTATACCTCAATTTAAAAAAAAAGGGGGGGCAAAGGAGTAGAAATGGACAAAGAAGGAAGAAGAAACAAGTAGCAAGAATGATGTTCTTCCAAACTCTTAGCCTTCTGATGTACTTAGGATATAAAAGAAAAAACAGTCTCCATATAGGAAGATGGCAAGGAAGAGAATCTGCAGAAGAAAGGAGGTTGGAGTTAAGGCAAGGTGAAAAGAATGTTCCAAAGAATTAATGTTGAAGCGGATTTTTTTTTTAAATCACATCTCAGGAAATCCAGAAGGCAAAGTGGAAAAGATTGGTAAGAATGAGTGAAACATTGCTTCCATGTGGAAGATATAAAGAGCATTTCGTGAATAGGAGTCAGTTTAAGATGTTAAGAATACTTAAGAATAATGCTGTTCCAAGTATGAAACAGTCCATGAATTGCAGGGTAGTGGGGCATAGGTAGAAAGGAATGAAGGGCCAGGGTGTCTAGGGCAGTGTGGGACATTCAAGAACCTCTAAAAAACAGATATCTGGGTGCAAGGTAAGGAAGTATTTCAATATTTTAAAGACAAGCACTTACCGGGTCAATAGAGACACTACATCAAGTGTACATTAAAACAGATAGGAACACTGGACCTTTGGCAGCTACCAAATAAATGCGATATAAGGCATGATACACTGGTTTTGGTGTGGCGTAGAGGGGGATAGACCTCATTCTATTTTATGGCTCTAAGTACTTAGTAATAGCAAAAGAGCAACCTTCTCTTCAGTACTTACCAGATACACAAGATGCTGTGGGAGCCCATGATAAGCAATTCTTAGAACAGCTCCTACAAACCAAAATTCTCACCTGTGATACTACAATAAACGCCAAACAATTTGTCATCCATGGTGAAATTGGAATCCATTACCATGAGACTGTAAAGAATGAGGGGAAGGATTTTATGACTCAAATTTACACCAATGGGAAGCCCTTCAACAGTTTTACCTAGTAACATGCTCACTATTTCATTTTAAGCATCCCTCTATCTGTAAATCAGGAATGCACTCCATACACCAAGGGTGTCTTATTTCATAGGCTATGTCTACACAGCCCAGCAATCCTGGCTCCAGGGATAAAGATCATTGAATGTAAAGGCAACAGAAAAAAAACCACAATGGAAAATATCAGTGGTTGAAATTACCCGAAGTTTTAAAACTTCTATATATCAAAATTCACCATAAACAAACGAAAGACAAATGACATCCCAGAAAACTGCTTATCACAAATATAAATAAGTGGTAATTTCCTCAATGTGTAAATAGTGCTTACAAATCACCTTCAACTGAAAAAGTGGGGGGAAAAAAGGAACAGCTCACAGATAAAAATAAACCAATCAGTAAAAATATATGCAAAAAAATGCCAGCTCCTTCAATAATCAAAGCAACAAATACAATCTAATGTTTGTCAAGTTAGCAAATTCTTGTTGACATCAGTGCTTGACCCTGGTGGCAGGGTGGCAACATGGAGCTGGCCACACATTGCTGGAACCTCCTGTAGAAGTGGAAATGCTCATACTCTTCCTGAAAAACTATCTGGTAATATCAAAGATCTCAAGTGTCGATAGTTTGAACCCAATAATTCAACTTTCAGATAAATTTACCTAAGAAAATGACCTGAGCTGAGTACAAAGATTTGTTTTACGTGAGGATATTTGTTACAGCGTTAGTTGTAATAACAAAAATTTAGAAACAAACTAATGTTAAACAATGTAGAAGCTTTTAAATTATGGTTTATCCCATACAATGAAATAATGTGAAATCCATAAAATCATGATTTTGTTTTTTAAAGATTTTTATTTATTATTTATTTGAGAGAGAGAGAGTGTGCATGAAAAGAGAGTGAGAGAGCACAAGCAGAAGGGTGGGGGAGAGGGAGAAGCAGACTTCGGCCGAGCAGGGAGCCCAATGCGGGGCTCAATCTCAGGATCCTGGGATCATGACCTGAGCCGAAGGCAGATGCTTAACCGACTGAGCCACCCAGGCGCCCCATAAAATCATGTTTTTAAAGAACATTTAGGAACATTGGAAAATATTCACTGTAAAACATATTTGAAAAAAAACTAAAAATTTTTTTTAAATTAAAAAAAAACCCTAAATATAAAATAAGTCAATTTGGGGAAGTGAGTGTGTATAATTACATAGAAAAAGGATCTCAAAAATCCTATCCGGGATTTTTTGAGCTGCACAGGAAAACCCTACTGCAGTCCACAATATCGACCGTGAATGATCCTATTAGCCACTATCCACAGCTAGAGGACTTGTTGGTTCCCCAAATGGCCCCCATACACAGAGGGCAAGAGAGACTGAACAAAGAGGCAGACCACTCCAGATCAGTAACAAGCAAGAAAACTTACAAGGCTTGTCTTGGGTGGCCACAAGTAGATCTTAGCAACTGCCTCCCAGAATCATAAAAGTCACAGCCTCTCAATGACCTCCTCCAACAGGATCCCATAGCCACCAAACACTATTCTCTTACAAAAGTCCACTTTACTCACATTGGTGAACAGTATATTGTGAAAAGATAACAGAAGCTCACACTAAGCTTTAACCTAATCGTTTACTTCCCATTCCTTTGACGCCTGATCAAGTATTGGGACTTGACTTTGTCATTGTGTTACAGGAAATTCTGAAGAGCACCACTACTCACTGATGCCAAAAGACATACTTCTTTGCACAAAAGACTTTTTAACAGTTCTGTGCACTTTTCTGAAATATTTAGAAATGCAAATGTCTGGCCAAGCCCAACTGGAATCATATAGTAGAGAAGGAGGAAATGGTGCTCTCCTTGAATGTTTTTAATGGCATGCGATTTTTTTTTTAGTTACATTTAATTTTTTCTATTTATTTATTTATTTTTATTACCATGTTATGTTAATCACCATACATTACATCATTAGTTTTTGATGTAGTGTTCCATGATTCATTGTTTGTGTATAACACTCAGTGCTCCATTCCGTATGTGCCCTCTTTAATACCCATCACCAGGCTAACCCATCCCACCCACCCCCCTCCCCTCTAGAACCCTCAGTTTGTTTCTCAGAGTCCATAGTCTCTCATGGTTCATCTCCCCCTCCGATTTCTCCCCCTTCATTTTCCCCTCCTGCTATCTTTTTTTTTTTTTTAACATATAATGTATTATTTGTTTCAGAGGTACAGGTCTGTGATTCAACAGTCTTGCACAATTCACAGCGCTCACCAGGTGCTTTTTAAAGTTTTCTAAGTAACACAGCTTTGAGTGAAAGTGAATCTCCCTTGTCATAACTTTGGATTTAGTTTCATCAGCTACTTCTAATTATAGACATTTTGTTAAAATAGGTATGTTTAAATAATACAGTATTCTAAGTATGCTTTAAGACTATGACTTACCTACACATGTCATACATATTTTATAAGAATACTAAACCAGGAGACACTTAACCCTGGCAGAGAAGTGAACCTTTTTGACATGTTTAATTTGTGAATAAGTTGAACTAAATCCAAACTATTTACAGAATTTCCTAAAAACCACAGGACCAATAGCATCAGTGCCAGATTTACTGTTACTAGCTGGAAAGACCAATTGTAATAGAAAATGACAGCCTGACTCCTCATATCTCAGTGCTTAGAAGCATTTTCCTCCTAAGCTAAAATGGTGGGAGGGGGAAAAAAATGGTAGGAGGGTATTGTATAGTCCAAGTTAGCATGCTGAACACACGTTGATTCTTTTTCTGAGGACTGTTTCACTTCTCATTGGCTGTCCCAGAAAGGCTTTCTCCTGTAGGTGATTCTGTACTTTACATTCAGGAAAGTTCCAGAAACGTTTAAGAATAAACTCTGAAATATCTATGAGCAAATAGAGCCAATTAGTTTTTTTAAGCCACAGTTTCACTGTCTTCGCCAAAACTGTATTATTAAGTGGTTATTTTAAATTTATTTTTTATTAGCAACTTTATAACAACTTTGAAACTGGAATAAGTGCTTCTTTTCTATTAATAAAAGTGAATTTTGCCAAAAGATAAAAGTAAGCTTGCTGTATATTAACTATATTTATTGCTGGGTGATACATTGTTTTGTCTTCTTTATATTTTTTGTATTCTCAAATTTTCTATAATACACATGAATTACCACAAAAATCAAGAAAAAGTTCATTATTAAAAGAAATAGAAGATGATTCTCATTTTTCCTCTTTAGAGGCTTGTTTACTTCTCTCTTTAAGCCCACATGTAGGGATTAAACCTATGTTCTCTTTAGTGCCTAGTACATTTTGGAATCTAATTAAATTTTAGCTCATTTAAAAAACAAAAACAAAAGCTCTGGTATTTCATCTCTTTTCTTTGCTATGCACCAAGTAATTAATCTTCTATAGCTAGGTATAGGCAAACACAAACAAATATCTCTCAAATGTCCTGTGACATGAAATTATTACAACAGACATTTAAGTATCATTTTAAGCCCACTATCATGTACCAAGAATATAAAATGTTGATCTTTTCTGTACTGCTCAGTAAAATCCTGTCAAGACCTCTGATTTAATTTACTGCATTAAACCATGATCCTTGCGGGTGGTATATGCCTGCATGTGCGCATGTGCATGAGTATATGTGTGCACTTGTGTGTCCATCACATAGTTCATTCTCATAAGGGCACCAATGAATTACAGTTTTTAAAACCTGTTCAGTAGATACAGTGTGTGATTTTTGTTTTATGATATGAGAGAAATTCCTTAGAGGAAAATGTACTTAACTGAATACTTTTGGCAAAATATTAACATAGTACACTTCATTTTAAGCCAAGTTGTGTTTTTACCATCTTTTAAACAAATTTTAAAGTCATAATTTAAATAAAGCAAAGCTGTTTTTACCTTTACAGGTTATTTAATAGTTTTGTGCTTCAGTTTCTTCAGCAATAAAATGGGAATAACAAAAATGACCCTGCCTACCATGCAGATACCCATGAAGGTGAATCAGAACAATAAAAAACAGACAACCAAAGTTCTTTGAAAAAAATTGTATTTATTATTATCATCATTTATAAAACTGGAAGGAAACTTTTCCAGTCCCTAGTTTTAGATGAAAAAACTGAGATGCTTAAGGTGAACTGACTTGCTTCATTTCAGATGACTCCAAGCAATTCTAGGAGACTTCTGAAAGAACTCATGGAAACCAAAGTTTTTTTTTAAATGAAGTCATTTGTGAAATATACTAAGGGGATGTGCTACATGCATACATGTGCTCAAACTTGTCAATATCAAATTTAAAAACTGTAATAATGCCTTCATAATAATAAGGGAAAGTTATTTTTTCCTAGATTTCTATAGCAGCCAATTGATCAATTGAATGTAAAAAATCAATACAGATACTTGTAGATATATAAAGATTCAGAAAATGTGCTTTTCATTCAACATTTCTTACATACATCACAGAAATGACCTCATGATAAAAATGTACTGATAATTTGAAATATAATAATACACACTATTACTTTCAAACATATATATTCCAACATAATAATATAATGAAAAAGTAGGCAGATAGAAACTCTACGGGGAAAAGGACTGAGTGAAAACATATTCACCCCATGTTTTTTGCTTTTGTGATCATTAAGAAATAGATGAGAATAAATATTGTTGGATTGTCAAATCAGACTCTCAAGGAACAGAGGGATCTTACCTAATATTAAACTTTAGTATTAATTCAAAGAATATAGATAACTATGAGATACAGAAGTAGGAGAAGTGGAGAAGTCTGGAACCCCCCCCCCAAAGAGTGTTGCCTGGTTTCTGGGCACCTGGGTGGCTCAGTAGGTTAAGTGTCTGTCTTTGGCTCAGGTCCTGATCCAAGGGTCCTGGGATTAACCTCCGCAACAGGCTCCCTGCTCAGCGGGGAGTCTGCTTCCCCCTCTCTTCGCGGCTTCTGCTCTTCCTCCTTGTCTCTGTCTCTCTTTCTCTCAAATAAATAAATAAAATCTTAAAAAAAAAAAGTTGCCTGGTTTCTTCCTACAATGTTAGGACATACTCTGACCCAGATTTAGCATACAAGATCTCAGAGTAATGCATCACTTACTCAGAGGGAGCCCTTTCAGTCATAAAATGCCTCTTTCTCATACTCTGATCATGATACAGCTGACACCGACATTTCAAACAGGCCATGCTTCATAAACCTATAAATTCTAAGTTTTCTTTCAGAATGGGTTACTTCTTCCTTTCTCTCCCCCGACACCCCCCACCTTTTCCTCAGTACCCCCCGGGTAGGGAGGATAGCATACAAACCCTTTGCTAACCTATTTCCTCTGCACTAGTCATAATAATGTAAACAATATTCATAGATTTTTCAACTTTTGGAAACAACCTTTAACAAAATATAAGATATTTAATTTTGGTTAATGAATACAATGTAATATTATCAGCCTTAGCATACAGGAATAAGGACAAAAGTTGGGGTTAGAATGAGAGATGAAAGCTGAAAGAAATGTTTAGAAGTGCTAATATCTTCACCTTCAAAGTAGAGAATCAAGAAAGTGTCTATAATTGACCAAATAAGAAATGAATATGTAAGCATATTACTTAAAATTATGAAGACAATGAGTAAAGGAACTAAAATTTTAATATAATAATATTGAGTGAGAGGCATGCCATTACCGGTAAGTAAGCTAAGATTCAACAGATGATGTCTAAAATTAATAAACTAAAACTTGTAGACATAATAGTGTTTTGAGATATGGATATACCTGTAGAAGGACATAGTTAAAGGAATTGAAAAGGTGTCCCATTTTCTGAAGGCCACTGGGGGGCAGGAAACTTATGCTTTTTCTTAGAAGTCCACCCTGTATGATCTTTTATAACCATGTGTAGGGATTATTTTTGTACTACTTTACTTTTTTAATTGCTAAAATAAAGACACAAAGGCTCCAACCTGGTAACAGTGGGGTCTACATTGGCACTAGAGCACTCAAAAGAAGGCATACTTAACTAAAATCACAGATGTAGTCAGGAAAATTTTCCCAAAGACAAGGTGAACATCAGGATTAAAAGCTAAGACTCTACAGCCCCATTATCCCTTCCAACACTGACTCCTCCTGGATCAGAAATGACGATTGCCCCACACTGTTCCTTCTCCATTCCTTTAAGAAGAATGGTATTGAGTTTTATAAAGGGACAGGCCCCTTGGCTACAGAGTATATTTCCCAGCACCACTTGGCAACTAGGTGTGGCTGTGTGATTTTGTTCTGTTAGGGAGATATGAACAGAATTAATGTTTGTCACCTCCAGGCTGTGCCCCTGAAAGAAATGAACTTCCTTTGTCTTCCTCTATCTTCCCTTTGCAAGAATTGGATCCAGGGATGGAAGCTATATCTTGAGGATGACCAAGAATCTTCTAGGCTTAGACCCCCTGATTCTATTCTGTTCTGTGAGAGAGAAACACACTTCTAAATGGTTTAAGCCACTGTATTTTTGTATCTCCATAGCAGCTTAGATTGTATATTGCCTAGTGCCTCACACCTTCACTGCTGGCCTTATATTTCATTAGGTTTGTGTAGGGTTTCCTTCCCCGAATTACTCTGTCTACTGTCAAGTTCTACTTGTCTATTGACAGAGCCACATATAAGTCTATCAGTATCCATAGATTTGCTTATAGTTTCAGATACAGGTATTGTTAAATAGGTTTCCAGTTCAATTTTGCTCAAATACTTCCCTTAATTGCCATACTCATGTTAAAAGTATCATGCTTTTGATAAATCACTTTTTTTTAATTGGAAATTGAATGTACTTTAAATTCATTCTGATGAAAAAAGTTTCCAAGATTTAAACTTTTCAAACTGAATTGCTTTGCCCACCTGCGTAATGTAGGAAGTGTTCCTTGTTTTTACCTGGTTTTCTTTCTTTTTCCATTTGAATAAGGTAGAAAAAAATTATTGGAGGCTGAATTAGTTTCCTAATAGAGTACATAGGACTCAATTCAGATTTTCCATTAAGAGTCTAACTTATCACTTCTTAATCTTTGAGATTCTGGTTTTTCTGAGTGGTGAGCTACCACTTGATGTACATTCATTCTTATCTAAATTTGATGATATAGGCTTCTAACCTATTTTTGTAAATTGCTGCCCTTGGTTGCAGAGCTGCCAGCTATCAACTGAGTTTCCCTTCGTAGTTTATCTACTTTTATTACCGGTTGATTAAATAAAACTAGAGAATTTCCAAATCTTGAGGCTTCTCTTATAGACAGATCTAACCTTTGTAAGTCTTGTAGCATCTGCCAAGTTATCAGTTAAAGTACTTTTTATTGAAAGGCCTGGAAAACGTAAATGAAAAATACTCATACAGGAGCACCTGGGTGGCTCAGTCAGTTAAGTGTCTGCTTTTAGATCAGGTCATGATTCCAGGGTCTTGTGATAAAGCCCTGCACTGGACTCCCTGCTCAGCAGAAAGCCTCCTTCTCCCTCTCCCTCTGCAGCTCCCCCTGCTTGTGCTTTCTCTCTCTCTTTCAAAATAAGTAAATAAAATCCTTAAAAAGAAATACTGATACCAATATATGAACTGGTATTTATTACCCCTCACATAACAAAAATATTGAGGTATAGAGTTCCAGGGTAGATTCAGTGACTCCATATGTCATCAAATAACCAGGATCTTCCTATCCTTCTGCTTTGCTCTACTCAAGAAGTTGATATCTCCTCATGGTTACAGAATGGGTGCAGCTGTTCCAAGTATTACATTTTCACATAAAGCACGTACAAAATTAATAAGGGAAGAGAGGGGCTTCCATGCATATACCTTACCTGTTTCCTCTTATCAAGGAAGAATATTCTGCCAGAAACCCCCAGCATAATTTCCTTCATATGTCATAGACCAGTTCTGGTTCACATGGTCTTTCTCAGCTGGAAGGAAATTTGGAAAGTATCTGGTATTTTCCATCTCTCTCCTAGTTGTATTTGGCCAATGGGAGAAGACAGAGAAGAAAGGCTTTGGGAAATGTGACCATCAATGTCAGCTATAGCAAAAAAATAAATGTTACAAAAAGGTGATTCAGGACTGTTCCAAAGAACAAGAACCTTCTTACGAGTCTCCTTCCAACTTGTCTCAGAACTTTAGCTATATGTGTTGAAGAAATGGATTCTTTCTCACTAATGAAATTATAAAGCAGAACATATAGTTTCATTGTATTATTTTCTATAACCAATTAGAGAAAATTAATAAATTAATCTGAATGCATGGCTTCAATTTTTGATATTTTATTATAACTTCCATATAGGTTAAGAAAATGATTGATTATTTAGAGGATGTTAAAGATAGGACTATATCATTTGGGTTTTTTTTTTTGTTTGGTTTGGTTTGTTTGCTATGCACAATAACCCCTCTAGTATTCAAAATTTTATTAAAATACAATTTGCTATACATTGTTTTTAGAATCCCATGAACCTTTAAATTCCATACAGATCCAAAGGCAATAAATCACAATGTTACATAAGCAGAGCTTTTTTTTCCTCCCTTCTTATCACATTCAAAGTTCAAGCAATAGTACAAAGCTTTTCTCAGCCATTCCTACACTCAATACAAGAAGAAAACAGCTAGTTAACGGAGAAAACATTTGTCAATACATCTGCAAATGCCAACCTAGGCCAGTGCCTAATTACAGAAGTTCTGTTACATTTACTTGCATTAGTACTCACTTTGTAGTTAGAGAGGGATATAAAATAAAAGGGAAAGTGACACATAAAAAAGAATTATGAAAAGAAATTCTAGCTCATAAAGTGTTATGTCCATCATCTGGAACTTAATGCTCTGAGGAAAAGCTGCTGTCAGACTCAGGCATTACCAGATTACAGGGAGGGTAAAGTTTAAGAACACAGGCTGAAGAGGATGCAAGCTTCTCCCTAATTGCAGTCACCGGAGCTGGAATGGCTGTCCCTGAGAATGACATGTCCACAAGAAAACAGCCCCAGCAAACCTTCATCCCAACAGCAGCTGGTAGGCAGCGGGGCTTGAATTCCTGATAGACCACAAAAAGCGACTGATCCTTGTGGAAAATGCTGAGAAGCATTCTAATTCAACTCATCGAGCTTAAATTTTAAGCATTTTTTTTTCCCTGTGAACAGCAGGAACAGATGAACTCACAAGAAATAAAGATCTCATTTTCATGGAAATCATCTCCCAAGAACGAGAGAAAAAAATAAAGAAAATGTATGAGGTAGACTTGGGATTGCTGTAAAAGACAACAGGTGTCAGGTTTTCCAGAAGGATCTAACTATTCCTCGAGGTATATTTTAATGACTTTCTAACAGTTGACATAGTTTATCTTCCCTTTGGAATAAACGGGATTGTGGTAACCAAGTGCAATATAATCAACTCCGAAAAACAAAGCTTAGCTACACAACAACCATAAAGGCAAGCCAACTCCGTATCTAAAGTTAACATGTCAACAGGACTTGGGGACACTGAGAAAGGACAAAGGTCTAACAGGCATATGATTCCCAGTAACTGGGCTGACTTATCTAAATACTCTTGTGATAAACCCACATTTCTTTTTTTTATAAGATTTTATTTATTTATTTGAGAGACAGAGTGCACACAAGTGTTGGGGGAGGCGGTGCAGAGGGAGAGGGAGAAGTGGGCTCCCTGCTCAGCAGGAGGCTCAGTCCCAGGACCCTGAGATCATGACTGGAGCTGAAGTCAGATGCTTAGCCAACTGAGCCACCCAGGTACCCCTAAACCCATATTTCTGATTAAATAATAAAAATGTTATAAAACTTCAGAAGGTCTCAATCTATGGCACATCAGAAGCCCTGTAGAGCTCTTCAAAATGTATATACCAGGACCCCATCCCCAGGAGTATTGATTCATAAGGTCTGAGTGCAGCCCCAGGCAACTGTATTTAAAATGCTACAAGGTGATCAGCTGGGTACCAAGGGTTGCAAATCACTGAAATACCCACTAACTTAACACAGAGCTGTCAGAAGTATTTACATTCTAATCTCAAATATGGGATTGATAGGAAAGTTTGATATAAAACAACAGACACTCATGAGTTCTTTTAATTTATAAGCTTATTTCTCTATCTCTTCCAGCCCCCAGGTCGATTAATCTGCGAGCTTCACAGAGACAGAAATTATGTTCATCTTTGTACTCCCAGCAACAAATCCAGTTGCTGATACATGCTAAAGAATTCAGCAAATGCCTGTGGAACAAATAATGGGTCTTGCATGCATTGCATTCCCATATATTCTTCTTAGCATTTTCAAGGAAATGACTGAGATATGAATTTGAGGTACCAAATATTCAATCCCCCGTTTTTACTGAAAAAGAAAGGCAACAAAAATGGGAGCTTTAACACTAGAACAATAACAATGTTGAAACCTTTTATGATCACAAATTTGGGGGCAGCTTAAATGAAGAGATCCCACGGAGAACATTTCCAGACCAGGAAGCCCTCAGTGAACTGTCCACAAGGGTAAATATGTTACATATATTTAGGTATACTCTGTTAGAGTGCGGCATTTGTAGCTTAGAAAGGTGGATATGTTCACTTATGTCCCGTTACCAGAATGAGCATCACCTTTGCCTTCTATAACCAGAAAGTTATGTAAGCACAGCTTTGGGGTCCTCCTAGAGTCTTCTGGGTTTATTTCTTCTCGTGCTCCCTTAGCTATTTACACTCTCTATAGATTTGTTAGACTTCTTTGAAGAGTTTGCCACGATATATATACTAGCTGGAATATTTGTGTGCAGGTCAACAAACTAGACCCATGAACATCAGCTATATTCGTCTCTTTGAGAACCTAGTGCATGCTACCAGTTCTGTGATGGGGGACAAAATGAACTCATAGAAAAAGCTCCTGTTCAATTCCAGAAGGTCACTGTCATCCTGAAGTCCAACCACAAATCTAAGGATCCTTGAAACCTAGATGAGAAACCATGCAAATGGGTGAGTAAAATCTGGCAACCTATCTATGCCAAAGGCATAGACACAGACACGTGTTTTAAATACATATGCACAGGTCACTGCCACCTTTATTTCTATATCATCTCTCTCCACTCACTCAAAACAAAACACTTGGACAATTTCCACTGTTAAAACTTCAGAGTCTCTTGGGGCACCTGGGTGGCTCAGTTGTAAGCATCTGCCTTCAGCTCAGGTCATGGTTCCAGGGTCCTGGGATGGAGCCCTGCATCAGGTTCCCTGCTCAGCGGGAAGTCTGCTTCTCCCTCTCCCACTCCCCCTGCTTGTGTTCCCGCTCTTGCTGTGTCTCTCTCTGTCAAATAAATAAATGAAATCTTAAAAAAAATAAAAATAAAAAAATAAAAAAACTTCAGACTCTCTCTCCATCCCTTCCTTTTGACTCCCTTCCTTCCCACATGACCTAAAACAAGGAGAAGCTTGGCACCTCGTTCACCAGGTTGCCAACCCATCTACATTAATTTACGAATGCATCCAACACAACTGCCAGAAGACTCAGTCATATAATGTTAACTAATCACAGCGACCACTTTTAGAATTACAGCCCACAACATGAACCTTTTCCCCAGCATCTGTATACAGCATGAGGTTATGCATTGCATAGACAAATTGAGGAAAGGGGGCTTCTAGAATTGTATTTTCTTCCGTCTGCAATTTCATTTTCAATATTCGTGTCTTCGTGATTGAAATAATTTACCTTTTTAACATTAGTAACACAACTGTTAAGGTATTCAATGGCGTCTCAGCTTTACAGGTGTCCTTTCTCTTCAGACAGTAATTTCATCAGCCGAGTAGTTAGTGGAGCTGAGCACTGCGGAGAATCACGTGGGGGCTGCGCCTCCAGTGTGGCAGATCAAAGGCACTGAGAAAGCGGGTACCACCCTTTAAGCTCAGTGTGAGCCCATTAAACTCATCCAGTTTATGAGGTTCATTCCTGCAGTGACTAAAAAATAAAATATGCATTTTTTTAGGAGGATAATAAACTTTTTCAAGTTCCCAGGGCAACATTTATTGCACGGAAACTGTCATTTTACAAAATGGCACTTTAATGGCCCCAAAAGTTTCGCACATGGGAAAAAACTTTTACATATTCTCCTTATGATCTGGAAAATAAAACACCATATCAATGAAAATCTCTAGATAAGTTCTAGTGTCCGTAAATGTGACTAAAAGTTAGGGCTATATTATAGATTGCTTTATGAGACAGTTAAATGAGGCTTAATTAGCCATTACTAACTCCGTCATGATATACATTAACATCATACACACACACACAGACCTCAAATATTTCTGAATACTATAAATATGTTAAAAAGTATATCTTGAAATGCACAGAGCTAATAATGAATAGGAATCAGCATTTCATTTTCAACACTATTCATTTCATTTTGCAATGAAACTGGTTCATTTTAGAACATACGGAAAAATTTCATTTTTTAATGGCTTCAAAACATCCCATAATATGGGTAGCACAGCATATTTAACTAGTTTACTCAGTGATAGACCACTAGATATTTTTAGTATTTGGCTACTACAAACAATATTGCATGAAATTTTGATTATCTTTGAACATGTACTTTTAGACATCGGTACAAGTATACCCATAAGATAAATTCTCAGATGTGGAACTGTTAGGTCAAAGTGATTTTAATTTTCAGGTCAATTCCAAAATTGTCCTTGAGAGAAGATACAGCAATTTACACCCCCAGCAATAATGCATGAGAGTACCTACTTCTTTACTCCTTATATTCAGTGTATTATCAAGCATTTTTTTGTCTATCAGTATATCAGGTGGAAAAAAATGATATTTTACAGAGCTTTAAATATGAACTTGAGCACCTTTTGCTTTATATATGTGTTCTAATTGATTTGGGGAGCTTTTATATATTAAATAAACTGGCCCATAGCTTTCAAATATGTTGCAATTTTCCCCTACTTTGTAATTTGTATTTTGATTTGGTTTATTTATTTTTTTTAACAGGAAGAAGTTATTGTTTCTATATTTAAATTTAAATTCTTTTGTTATAAGGCCCCTGGGTTTTTGGTCTTTGCTAGAAAGGTATTTTCATTTGAGGTGAATATTAAAACCAAAACCAAAAATAAAAAAACCTCTCCTGTATTTCTGAAAGATGAGAATGTCTTTACATCTACATAAAGTGTCTCTCTCTAGCAAAATGTTTAATTTACTTTAATCATTAGTATTCTCTGAGTACTCTTCATAGAGATGGTGGAGACTGATAAAAACAAACGATAAGCTTTTTTATAAAAAGATTTATTTATTTTTAGAAAGAGAGCAAGCGAGCAGGGGGAGGGGCAGAAGAAGGAGACAAGCAGACTCCCCACTGAGGGTGGAGCCCACCACAGGACTCCATCCCACAACCCAGAGATCACAACCTGAGCCAAGATGAAGAGACTGACGTTCAACCAAATGAGCCACACAAACACCCCACATGATAACTTTTTAATATAATTCTTCATAAGACTGAGTCCAAATTAAAATTTTACAATGGAACAACAGATTCATTGTCCCAAGCCCCAGTGACAAATGTCATTCTCATTTCCCATTATTGATGGGAAGTCTTTGGAGATGTTTTAATCAAGAACTATAGGTAAGAGTTCAAATTTTACATCTGAATCCACAGAAATGAATGTTCTTTCTGGAGTTCTAATACCAAACTCCTTCTCTAATCACCAGTGGAATGGTAAAAGTACACTCACGTATCTGAATTAAATCATTCAACAAAGTTTTATCGAGCAGCTACTATGTAGCAGCCTTCTATCTAGGAACTTGGGATACAGAAATTAATAAAAAGATCAAGATTCCTATCCTCGAGTTATCAGGAAGAAAGTACTAATGAAAATTTCTTTTCATGAACTAGAGCTATGAAGATCCCTTCTATGAAGAAAAATGAAGGTAAGATGATCATACTTTCAAGTAATTCAAGAAAGAATTGCTCCTCTCAAAGGAGAACTTTTTATATTCCTAAAATTCTAAATTCCTCATAGATTTCTTTACAGGCCATATCTGTGATGGATCTTAGAGTATCCATAGGTTCAAAGTATGTAATATATGTTGAGAAGAGTGAATCTTTTTCGGTCTTTCCTAACTCAAGATTTTGAGAACTGTTCAGAACAGTTGGAAGCTGGTAATCAGCATTTTACTCCTGTTTTTTAAAAATATTAAAGCAACTTGCAGATGAAACAGCAATAAGAAATAAATCCGTGGTACTGCACACAGCCCAGTGCTGGACACACAGAGCTCCTCTATCCATACATAGAGATCACTCTGTTGAGCACAGGAAATAAAGCCATATTTCCCATTCAATCTTAAGACAGACTTCTTTGATCAAGTGACCCACATCTCTAGAGAACAGCTTCTCACAGCCCTATTTAGGTCCTGGTGTGGATTTGCAAATCAACTGGAAAGACCATTAGAAAACATTTCTGTTTAAAGTGCTAAATGGGCTGCAACTATCAAAACTACCCAGCCTGCCAAATTGTGATTTAAAGTGAAATTGGCATGAGCAGACATTTCCACATCAGCCTGTAGCACATCTGGTCCAGACCAAACAAACAGAAGATTTATTCTGTCAGGGAGATCATTTAGCATTCCTTTTCATGCTTCAGAAGGAGCCTGTACCTGTCACTCACCAAAGCACTCGGCTTTTGGTGGCTAGGCTCTGTTGCTCTCCCGGACTAGCCTTGATCTAACACTTCTAAGGAGGCTCATGTGCACCACTCCACCTGGGAGCCCAGTACCCATGCCAAGTTCATTTCCATAGTCTTATAGAAACCTCCTGGAGGATTTCAAACATCTGCTCATAAGTAAAGAAACATTGTCTTGAGCTCTAACAATAATATAAAGGGCAACTGAACCTTCTTTTGCAAATAAAGCAGAGCTGATAAATGATCCTATTTCACAGGACTGGGGGCAAGTTTCTTTGTGTCTTTCTGAATTCAAATCCTTAAAATGAATATCGTCAATCATGGGAAAAATTTAATATATCCAGAGTTTTACCATTAACCTAACTGGTATAGAGTCAAAACTAAAAAAATAGATCCAAAAAAACAAAAGAAAACCCACATCATTTTGCTGGAACTAAATGAACATATTTATAAAAAACTGTATTATTCCTAAAGTGTATTGTTATTCTCACCCTCTGTCTCTCTGACTGTAGCCTCGGAGCCAAATCTAACCCTTTTGCTGTGTAAGCCACATAGTCACTTTCTTCTCTGGAATGTTAATATGCTCCTGTTGGGAGTCAGCAACCCCAGGAGGACCACTTCCTGGCTTGTCTCATCAGAAATACTATTCTTCCTTTCCCACCCCCGGAGCACCATGAATACTCAGAAGGGACAGATGTACCACCATCGAAGAGTCCCCTGATTTCCTTATGCTGTTAGCTTAAATGAATATGGAAGATTCGATTTCAACCTAAACACAAACTGGAAAAGGAAGAAGCAAATTTTTTGCCGGTGTACATGTTCTTTCTGATTTCTAGTTAAAATGCACCTCTGTTTCTTCTTTTGAGAAGTACGTGGGTTAGGTGAAATGTCCCCAAATGTCCTTCCAGTTGTAACATAATTATTATGAATTCCTTGTGGTTCTCTTATCCCTGAGGAACTCATTTAATTCATAAATACCACTACTTTGCTTTCATACGGACATGTGAATCTAAGTCTAGGCAAACATAGGGAAGTTTATCACATAAACATAGAAAAGGTGTTTGCCTTACCTAAAATATAACAATAGTAAATTTTTTTTAAAAAATCTGGAGGCTTCCAAGGCAATTTTAAGAATACACATAAGAGAAGGCACATCCTTTATACAAATATTTTCATCCCGTTGGTTTGTTACAGTGCCAAGATAGTATGAGGAGTGAATTACATCTATACTTGCTTCACTTCTGTCCCTCCTATTGAGTCATTAATAAACATGACACCATAAGTACTGCATTGTTAATACCCAGCTTGGCCTATGGAACTCAGAAAATGCTCTTCTCAAATTCACACAGAACATTCTTAAATAGGTTCTATTCTAGATACTGCACTTGCTGATGAAAAATGTATATTTATACCAAAATCCAGCTTCTTCTGAAGAAAACAACAAAATTAGTCTTCCATAACAACAAAACTATTTTCCACCTGTCTTGAAATATATTCTGATCTAGGAATGCTAGTAATTTCTTAGTATATCTGAACATTTTATCCACTTGGAAGTTATCAAGTGGGGAAAAAAGGTATAGGATATTCAGTACCGATATAATTCACTTCGGTTGGATTTATTTATATTCCTATTCTTGCATTCTTATTTGAAGATATGAAATTAACATTAAAAACAGCGTGTTTGTATACTTTCAGCACAATAAATTAGAGTAATATACAGGAAACAAAGATTTCATCTTTTCATAACAAACCTGGACAACTTCAAAATAAGGGATAACACTTTTAATTAAAAATAGCTATTATAGGGGCGCATGGGTGGCTCAGTTATTAAGCGTCTGCCTTTGCCTCAGGTCATGATCCCAGCGTCCTGGGATCGAGGCCCACGTCAGGCTCCCTGCTCAGCGGGAAGCCTGCTTCTCCCTCTCCCACTCCCCCTGCTTGTGTTCCCTCTCTCGCTGTCTCTCTCTCTTTCTGTCGAAATAAATAAATAAAATCTTTAAAAAATAAAATAGCTATTATAATAAGAATCTAAAGGGAACCAGCTTACGAATAAAAAGAATTAAGAAAGTTACTTTATTTTTCCAGTTCATATTCTTTTTTTAAATTTTATTTTATTATGTTATGTTAGTCACCATACATTACCCATTAGTTTTTGATGTAGTGTTCCATGATTCACTGCTTGCGTATAACACCCAGTGCTCCATTCAATACATGCCCTCCCTAATACCCATCACCGGGCTAACCCATTCCCCCACCCCCCTCCCTTCTAGAACCCTCCGTTTGTGTCTCAGAGTCCTCCAGTTTATATTCTTTTAAAGGCTGCATTTAGATACAAAGAAGGGAAGCTCAAAGCAGACAAGAAGTAACTTTGTTTTAATAGGACATTGGACTGGTGAATGTGTTGAAGAGAAAAAAAGTAAGTCTACTTATAAAATATAAATATTCAATTCATGTAAGAAATCACGGGCAACTCATAAACTGTGGCTCAATGAGATCATGCAATGTCTTTTGAATGTTGGCATTCTAACCAGGTATAACTAATCAATCACATCATTAGCTAAGAAACAAAGAACCAAGGAAAAGTAACTAGTCCTGGTCATCAAAATAATAAGCTATGTATATAGAAGAAAAAAAGTAGCAGAGACAAAATATGGTCAGAACGTGAGAGAAGAAACTATACTTGATAAATTCACTTTCATTGAATAAGAACTCTCAGAATGGGGTACCTTGAAACTTTTAAGAACATACTTGTAGACTTATTGTGTTATTTTGAGTTTAGAGTTCTAAATTTTTACCACATTCCATTCGCATCTAATTATCATACAATCGATCCTCATTTTTCACAGATCCTGTATTTACAAATCTGCCTACTTGCTAAAATTTATTTTTAACCCCCCAATCAGTCAATACTCACAGCTGTTTTCATGGTCATTTGCAAACATATGCACAGTGACAAAAATTTTGAATCTTCTGACTCACACCCAACCTGCCTTCTCGTTTTAGCACTCAGATTGTAAACAAGTGTCCTGTTAATAGTATATTTACTGCCATATATTTTTGTATTTTTTTGCTTTTTGTTGGGGATTTCACTATTTATTTATTTTTAAGAGTTTATTTATTTATTTAAGAGAGAGAGTCCACAGGAGCAGGGGGAAGAAGAGGCAGACTCCCTGCTGAGTAGGGAGCCCAAGGCAGGGCTCAATCCCAGGACCCTGAGATCATGACCTGAAACAAAGGCAGACACTTAATGGACTGAGCCACCCAGAAGCCCAAGGGGATTTCACTGTTTAAAATGGGCCTCAACTAGTTGTCTAGTGTTCCTAAGCACAAGGAGCCTGTGATATTCCTCATGGAGAAAACATATGTATTAGCTGAGCTTCATTCAGACATGAGTTATAGTATATCTCGGCCATATTCAGTGCTACTAATTCAACAATAGATATTATACAAAATGTCTTTAAACAAAAACACATAAAACAAGGTTGTATATTGATCAGTTAACCAAAATGTGAGCAGAGGTTCACAGGAACCTAACCCTGTTATTGCCCCTAGGAGCAATTGTTCAGTATTTGCTAATTCAGCATTTGTGATGACTTCATAGAACATAATTGCTGCTAATAATGAGAATTGGTTATATATATATATATATATGCATATATATGTATATTTGTGTGCATGTGTGTGTGTGTGTAGGTTCTTCCTTTAAAATAAAGGCAAATCCAGAAGTTATCACAATTGAAAACCTCTTAAAATGTCTACTGAGAAAATATTGTAGAGGAAAAGCAAAAATAACATTGGGTTTTGATTGTGTGTAATATTTTTAGCCATTGAAATTTCCATAAGGAGTTTTAGCACATGCAGTTAATTTGCATGAGAGGCAGCTGGAGCATATTGGCTCTTTCAAAGCCACTATGATTTATCAGCTCAATAATGCATGAGCTTAGACAAAGTTATACAACCGTCTGTATTTTTAACAAGGTGATGGAGTAAGAAATTTGCTAAAACAGCCATTCCAGACCCCAGTGTCTAAAAGGAGGTTAGATCATTTACACAAACTGGAACACAATTTTATCAGCCCTATTCTATTTTGGGTCTCAGACTTTTTTTTTCCTGAAAATAATATTTTGTTTGAAGAAAGTGCCAGACTGACAGACAGATAGTCTGAGACACTGAAGTCAAGTATTCATATATGCTATTAGTATAACATGGAAAGAGTCAATTAAAATCTCCACTAGAGTGACCTCTGGAATTAGATCCATCCTGTATTGACAGCATCTGAGGAAGAATAAACCATTGCTGGGGCACCTGGGTGGCTCAGTCGTTAAGCGTCTGCCTTCGGCTCAGGTCATGGTCCCAGGGTCCTGGGATCGAGCCCCGCATCGAGCCCCGCATCGGGCTCCCTGCTCGGCGGGAGGCCTGCTTCTCCCTCTCCCACTTCCCCTGTTTGTGTTGCCTCTCTCACTTTGTCTCTCTCTGTCAAATAAATAAATAAAATCTTAAAAAACATAAATAAACCTTTGCCTTCTGTTTGTTCCAGAAAATGTATGGCATTTATTTATTAAACCTTAAATCTCACTTGTCAAAAATAGTCTACTGGAAATGTCTCTTTTTTAGAGTCAAGTTTACGTCTCATGTTAAGGTTTGAGGACCATGTAGCCAAATCCCACTAAGAAGCTATTGTTGTTGTTGAGGTACGGGTTATAAAACCTCACACAGAGACTTTGAGGTCAATGGCATCAGTATGGAAAATCTAGAGGCCATTATGAATTCAAAATATCATAAATGAAAAATTAATAGGACAATATGTAATGACCATTGGTATAAGAAAGAGATGAATTATTTGAAGATTCCAAGTTTGTATACCTAGGTGACTAGAAGAATAACTGTATTTGTTTTAGAGCTGGTGTAAAAGATTGAATTTACCCATTAGAACTCATTTTAGGCAATCACATCTAGACTATAAATTTTAATATTTAATATACTAATTTTACCAGATAGCAAATGCCTATCTTGTTCTAGACACTCCCACCCTTTGTTCTCTGATAATATGTAGGAAAAAGGAAAATAAGAGATGAATTTTATGAGGAACACATACACCCAATCATCTTACCTGCTGGAACATCTTGGATTGGCAGGTTGAAACCAGGAGTTGGTCCCATAGCCTCACCGAGTATGCTGACTGTGGGGCTAAGAATTACGGTAGGTGTCTCACTATAAAAAGCCACCGAAATTTAAGAATCAGTCAAGCATCCAGTTATAAAGTTACTTTGTTTCATTTAGGTTAATCTTCCTCTGAATACCAAGTCAGGTGACTGACTGAAAGGGAAACCAGAAATTACTTACCAGGTTGCAGCCACAAGACTAACTAGAGAAAACTTCCTCCTTGGGAAGGGAGCGCACTGTCAGAGTTTAGAGTTAGTAAGATATAGTAACTCTAACTTTGTAAATTATAACCCCTCATTTTATAGCTGGGAAACCTGAGGCTCAAAGTTGCAAACTGAATCAGTGCAGGAATGAAAATAGGAAGCACATCCTCTAAGTCATACATTCTCCATGTTGAATGACCTCTTTAAGTGCTCAACCACTCTCCAGACCAGCAGCTCTCCAACTTTCCTGCACATCAGAAACACCTGGGGGCCTTATTAAAACACAGACTGCTGGCTACACCCCCAGACCTTCTCATTCCATAGGCCTGAGATGGGACCAGAGAACTTTTATTTTGATTACCTCCCTGGTGGTGCTGACACTGCTGGTCTGGGGAGCACACTCTTAGAACCACTGATCTAGACCTTCTAGTCTGACAGATCATCCCACTCCAACACATTTCCTCTCAGGAAAAAATGGACCTTACCCTGAAATGCCCCAGGCACAATGCTGCAAAAAAAAACATATGATCTGAGATACCGCGATAGTAGGGTCCTGTAATCACATAGCTAGGAAAATTCTATCTATTCAGAAACCAAAGTGTCCTTCACTAGACAGGTATGATATGGCTATTCTGAAATGATTGCTAAGAGCTATAGATCATTTGCTTTCCATCCCAGTGTGAAAACTTCTTGGACTTCGAGCAAACTGTATCATTAGGATTTGTCTGAATGCAAATAAAGGTGACATCATTTAGCTGCCTTTTTTTCTCCCAAAATTGAAATAATATTGTAACAATTATACGGTGTCAATATTGATTATCCAAAGTCTAGGTACAGAATTTGGCAAACAGATATATACACACATAATGTCATCAATAGATAATAGAGATGAGGGAGTAAATAGGGAATAGATCACCTCAATACAAAAAACAATTATATAACCACTATGTACAGAGAATTGCGTGTGGTGCAGAGGCGAGATATTGAGAAAAGCCTAGCCCTACTCTCAAAAAACCTGCGGTAATTGACATCTGAAGGATATGAAGTAGACAGTAAATATAATATTATGTATATTACATATATGTAAAGGTATGTACACAGACATTACACTGGGCAAAGTTTCTCGGAATGAACATTGAAAGAGTCTTTGACAAATACAACATTCCCAGAAAGAAAGAGTGACAAATCTAGTATCCTGTAATCATGATGAATTCTAATTGAAGATGTCACACAATACCAAAGGAGGATCGGGATCTCTGCTGGAATGCAACAAAAATAGATTAGAAACTGTTGCAGACTTTACAGGCTGTTTCAAACACTCTAGTTTTTTATCTACTTGTGTATCTACATCATCAGAAACTTGACATTTGGTCACTAATACTTAGAACTGTACAATTGTCTATTTATAGATCCCAAACTTCACAAGAAATACATCAAATCCAAGCATCAACCCTTACATTTTACTTTAAAACATATTTATGAAATCATGTAAAAAGCACACGGAATCCAATTTTTAATCTACTCTTTGACAATTAACTTAAAACACAGTGATCCAATTGGTTAAAACGACATCAAGGAATATCACATTGTATGCCTTTCATTTCGTGGAAGCCCACTGCGAACGCAAAGGTGTCTCCTGACATACATACATGGATCTCTTAATTGTACTATAGAAACAGACATAATTTATTCCTGAGGTTGGAATCTGCCAGGGCCTTCTCTGTCTGTCATGTGGCAGAACTGTGATGTTGAATATATTTGTAAGAGCAAGAAAGCAATTCAGCATGTACAGAAAAAAAAAAAATTGCAAGCCAACTGTCAAAAGGAAAAATGTGCCTTACCCACCAGTCTCTAACGGACCTATCAGTGTAACAAAAACGGTATCATCTATGAATGACAACAGTTTTAAATGTAAGATAAAATGGAATTCTGTACAAATGTACTGCAAGGAATTCTCTGAGTGCCAAAAAAAAAAAAAAAAAAAGCAAATTGAAGGGAAGGAAGGGACTATCTTGAGAATGGTTTGCTTGTCTCAACAGAGATCTTGATGAATACTTCAGCACTCACTTCTCCAGGAATAACTCCTTCATCTGCATGTCTGAGCTGTCCTTTCTGCAAGGCTAGTCCTGTATCTTCAACTGCCTTCCTGGATCTCACGGAAATTTTTGCCCAGCCTCAAACTCAAAGCAAAAGTATTCTTTATGTTTCCCTTAACCTCAACTGCCCATGATTTATGCCATAAGAATAAGGAAGGCTGAGTCACCTTGTTTGAAACACAGTGGCAGATAAATGATAATGGACACCTCATACTGTGTACTGTTCTCTTTTCCAATAGTTTGAGAAAAAAATCCTTGGTCGCTGTGGAATACTGTTTGAATTCCTTGACATGGTCTTCGGGGGCTCTTCCAACAATCTAATACCAACATACTTTCCTCCTATCCCCCTTATTCTATAGAAAGCTTGTGGGCCCTGCCCCAAATATCTTTTCACTGTCTCCTTGAATTCTATGACACCCTCCCTTATTTATGGCATAATCCCTTGCCTGCAATGTCTCTCTTCACTCTTCTCTGAGGCTTTCCTTGTTCAATAACATAAAACCCTGCAGGTAAAACAAAAGAAATAAAGATGAAAAACTCCTAAAGAATCAAGTCACAAAAAACTCATTGGTGACCTTTGCTAGACCCATTTCAGTAGCATTTCAGAGGGAAGAGTTAGAAGGCAGGTTGAGAAGTGAGTGAAAGACCGGACACTAAAGAGGGCAAGTACAGCTCAAAAACACCATGAGAAAGAGAAGGGAGGAAAAGTGAGTGGAACTAGAGACGAGCATAGGTTCTAGAAGGCTATTTTTTCTTTTTGCAAATTGAAAACAATTGAGCCTATTTAAAGACTGATACAAAAGAGGCAATGGAGAAGAAACTGGGGAGACAGGAGTAAGTTCACAGATGGACCAAACACCTGAAAAGGTGGAATGGATTAGAGCTAGGACACTCATGAGGGGGTCAGTCTCAGGAATATACATGATTTCCATTATTTTAGAAGATGAAGACAAGATAAGTATAACTACCAGGGGCTGGGCAGGGGGTGGGGGTGGGGAACGTGGAGGAATGGGAGAGGCTGTTTAAGGGCGTATGTTTGCAACTAGGAGGTAAATAAGTCCTAGAGACCTAATACAGAGTACAGTGATTATAGACAACAAAACTGTATTACAAACATCAAACTTGTTAAGAGACTAGATCTCAAGTGTTCCCAGCGCTAGAAGGAATAATTATGTGATGGGCTAGAGGTGCTAGTTAACACTCCAATGGCAATCAGATTGCAAGATAAATGTATCAAATCAATATGTTGTACACCTTAAACTTACACAATGTTGTATGTCAAATATAACTCTAAAAAATAATTTATTACTGGAAGCTGAAGTCATTAAGAAAATCCCCTACCTGGTTATTATTGCTGTTGTTGATGTGTTTTTTGTTGGTGGTGGTAGTGTTAGTTTTGTTTGTTCAGTAATGTTGAGAGTGAAAGGGAGGCAGATGGATAGGTGCCCTTTGGAGAACAGGGAAGATTTCAAAATTTAGCTGTGGGGAATGAGTGAGGCAGTGCTTCAAGAACCTGTAGAAAATTTCCTAGGTGGTGGTAAGAGCCCAACTGCAGTTAGAGACCATGGATTTATATGTGATGATTATTCTCCAGCAGTACTCGGAAAAATTAGCCCTCCAGACAGAGAAGCTAGAGAGGCAGTCAGTAGGACCCATCCAGGAATGGATTGTTGGAATGATAAAAGAGAATGGAGTTGAGAAATTTGGTAAGCGTTAGAAGCAATGGATCCTAGGCCAAAAATAAAATAATATAAGAGCTGATCGAATGAACAAAAAAGTTGAGATATTAACCACATAAAAGATCAGGCATGATGAAACAAAAGAATTGAGACAGCAGGAAATATAAGGCATGTGGTCCGAGAATTGGAAGTCTATATTACATCTTCAGAAATAAAAGAGTTCCAAGTCCTAAAAAGGTCCAATCGCTGAGTTATTATTGCCAAATCTTATTCAGGTCTCACTTTTTAAGAAGGACTCACTAATTGTTCTATGAAAACTTTCTCCTCTACATCTGGGTCCCTCGTGGATATAGAATAAGATAATTACTTACCACATTCTTTCCACTATTGGATCCTAAACAAAACCAGGATGTCTCCTTGGAAATCTGAGGGGGAATCTCATTCTTGCACAAAGCATGGACCTCATAGTCAAGAGAAGAGACTGGTTATTGGTTTCCAGTTCTACAGAGCATTAATTTTCTTCTAATGTCTCAAAACCTGCTCTCCTGAGGCTCTTATTCACATATAGCACCTCGTTGGTCTCTTCAACTAAGTCACTTATTCCCCAATTTCACTGACCACTCTGGTGCCTAGGTTCCTCTACACTAAAGTGGAAAATCTGGATAACATCCTGAGAGTCTTTAGTGTCCATGTGGATGCTTCTACCTACATACTAGATAGATCCTCAGTTACCTGTAAGACCACCAAATCTTGTGGGGGTCAAACAGAGCTGAGTTTATTAAACTTCCTCTAACATGGGAAAACACTACTTTGGTATAGAGTCCTAATTGCCTCCCAGATTGAAGGAAGAAACTGAAGGGATTTGGGGTCAAATAATTAAAGATGGGTCTTTCAAGAGGTCACAGCTTGGACTGGGCAAAGTTTGTGACATACTGGGCAAGGATCTTGAAGTAGGTCTTGATGAGCTGATTGCTGCTCTTAGTCCATGTGAGAAACCTATTGTCCTGTTTCGATAGCTATTTTCCCATATAAGCCAATGTCTGCCTGGACAAATTGGTGTACAAAAAAATCCTGAAGCAGAGGGTAAAGTTATTTATTAGTATGCAGTCTGATCTTTCTGGCTAAAAAAATTAAGCGCAAACAGTTACGTTGACACAGGGGGTCTCAGTTTTCAGAGATGTCCAAAAGGGGAAAGGATCCTGCTTAAATCATTTCCTCAGGACAAAATCATTCCTTGTGAGGAATAAGAAATTGCAGCATTGGATCTAACACATTATTTAGTTCTTGAACATGAAGCAAACAGCTTGAATTACTTTGTAATTTGATCTCAAACTAAAGTCAGTTCTCTAGAAATAAAAGGACAAAAGACTTGATATAATTCGTCCATATGACCCAAGACCATCAGCTTTTAGTTATTCTTGCAGACAAACCTCTCCCCTATGGAAGGAAAGCATTTCCAAGGTGAAGTTCTCATAAGAGTTCCTCTTCCTGTCCATCATGACAACCCCATGGCTCGTTGGACTCTACCGCTCTAATACAGGAAGATTCCTCAGCCAGCCTGCCATTCTCTCTTCCTTCTTTTTATTCCATTTCTTTGAATGCTGGCATGAATCAGTTCTCCAACCATCCCCTTCCCTGGAGCCACTTCTCTTACTCTTTCTTTTCTCTTTCCTCAGTTGGTAGGAGATATTTGCCTCCTCCTTTGCACTCAACAGCCACATTTCTAAAAGTATTTCATCCTCTTGGCTTTCATAATGGAAATGTTAAATTTTCCACAGAAGACGTGCCCTGGAGGGGAGTTTTGCTCACACCCTAGAATGGATGTCAGTTAATATTTAGACACAATTAATTAACGGTAAACCCTAAGGCAAACTTTGCTGTTAGGAAAATCAGACCATATCCCCGATTGAATGAAGGGCTGCTTCCCTGACCAAGTCAGCAGATGTTCTGTTATCAGCAAAGACTGACATCACATGGTTGGTGGATGGGGACATAGATTAATTAAGAATATTTAAAATGTATGACTGAAATAGCATCAGACTTTCTTAAGCTTAGCTGCCAAGGTGTCCCTATCTCCTGAATTTCTCTTCTACACATCCCAGATTTCAGTTCCAGATGCTTTTATAAAGTTTCAAGATTTCTAAAAAAGCTCTTTGGATCACAGTGAGGTCTTCTCAGACCTTTTTCACATAATTCAGTCTACAATGATTTGAAGTTTTTATTGCCACCATATTCACTGAGAATTTTTTAAGATACTCATGTTCACGTTTTTGCCTCAGTAAGTATACAAGCCTGGATATGGTTGGCTATAACGATTAAACGTTCTATTTTGACAGTGTAAATATCATGAAAATACACATGAGGTAGAATAAACTATTTACAAAGTAGTAAATACTAGAACTTATTCAGTCCAAGAACATTCAAGTCTTCTTTGTTTTGGAGTAAATCCATGAAATGTGCTTATCTTCTAATAAATTTATTTAATATTTTGCAAATGCCTATTGCATTCTAGCCACTCTGCAGTATTAAAAAATAATTCAGAAAGGACCCACTGGTAGGGAAATAAGCAGAGTGTGTGGGGACGGGAACATTTCCCCATCCAGATGTGGAGGGAGCCCACATCTGGCCTAATCCACACTTTTTATTCCCTCATGTCCAGCTTGAGAAGACAAACTGGGTGTGCATAGACACCCCCTTTCTAGTCCCTTTACCTTTTAAGTTTTAGGATTTGCTGGAAGTTCATTCTAATACTGTACCATACCTAGCAGAGTTGGCACATGGCAGTGTTCACTTTTTCTAGGGAGTTTTTTACTAAGAAATAATTGTCTAATTTTGGAGTTTGGTTATCAGGAACCCCATCCACTTACTGCCCATTTTGAGCTTTACCAAAATAAATATATTTTATATCCCATTCACCTTACTGTTTGATCTTAACTGGTTCAGAACTCAGGTGGGAAGAAGGGTTACAATTTAATTGATCAGCACTTCAGCCTCAATAAAGCAGAGAAATAACTATGATAAAGTTTTAAGCTTCAAAGCCTTTAAGAGCAATATAGAAAGGAAAGCAAGTAGTTCTAAGTGGAACAGAAGCAGTTGAGGAAAGAGAAAATCAAGGAAGATTTCTGTAGATTATAAACTCAAGGACAACAAGGGTCTTGTGTGTCTGGGCTTATATTCTCTTCCCAGAATATAGCCACAGAGAATGAATTCATGAGAAAGGTCAAGACTTCCATGAGCAGGATTAGGAATATGGGATAGACAAAGAGAGGAAATGGGAATCTCTAGGCAAAGGAGGGAAAACCAGTTAAGTGGGCAGAGATAAGAAATTTACATTTCTCTAAGACTGAATGTACCAAAATGTTCACTTCATCAAAAGTTGCTATCACAATGAAAGCATAAAGTCTATTTAGTGCAGAAAATGTACTCACCTTGTTATTGTATTTTTTTCTCACAGTAGCCTAGAACATCTTTGTTATTTAAATATTTAAGTGAAACAACTGTGATAAAGAATAAGACTATCTGTATATTGTACAATAAGAAGCAAGTCAAGGATTTAGTTATTCTCATCAATTATGATACATTCTGAATGTGGCTGAAATCCCTAAATAGCATTCCTGGCATTCAACCAATTGTTTTAATGAACTATAAACTAGCATCTATAATATTTATATTGATATAACCACTAAGAGGCATGATAAGAAGCAGATTTGATGACAAACTTTATAGCTCTTTTATTAAAGATACAGTCATACTTCATTTTATTGCACTTTACTGTGCTTTGCAGATACTATGTTTTCTACAAATTGAAAGTTTATGGCAACCCTGCATCTAGCAAATCTGTCGGGGCCATTTTTCCAACAGCATTTGGTCACTTTGTGTCTCTGTGTCACATTGTAATAATTCTTACAGTATTTCAAACTTTGTCATTATTATTATATGTTATGGTGATTTTTTTTTAAGATTTTATTTAGTTATTTGAGAGACAGAGAGTGCATGAGAGGAGGGAGGGGCAGATGGAGAGGGAGAAGCAGACTCCCCGCGGAGCAGGGAGCCCGATGTGGGACTCGATCCCAGGACCCTGGGATCATGACCCAAGCCGAAGGCAGATGCTCAACCAAATGAGCCACCCAAGTGCCCCTGTTATGGTGATCTTTGATTAGTGACAACAACTCACTGAAAACTAAGATGACAGGATAGCTAGCATCTTTTAACAATATTTTTAAATTAAGGTATGTACTTTTCCTAAAGACATACATAACGCTATTGCACACTTTAACAGACTATAGTATGGTGTAACCACAACTTTTATGTGTACTGGGAAACCAAAAACTGCAGGTGACACACTTCATTGCAATATTTACTCTCCTGCGGTGGTCCGACACCAAACCCACCGTATCCCTAAGATATGCTTGTACTGGGATATATTAAATTAGCATTCTTTCTGGATGCATTTCCTCATCTGCCTTCATTTCAAAATCCAGTGGCTGATTCTCCTGCCCCAGTTCCTCCTAATTTCATAGTCAGTAAACCACTCAGCTCAGGAACTGCCCACTGAGAAGCCAACCAAGTTAGGGTACAGCATGGCACTCTCTGAAATAACAGCAAGTCCTGTTTTGTTCTACTGAGTTGTAGGCAACAAGGCTTTGAAATTATGATCCACAAAAACTTTATTTGTTGCCCTTTTAAAAAAAAATGTTTTTTGTTTTGTGTGTGTGTGTGTGTGTGTGCTTTTTTTAAAGAATAAGAAATGAACTCTCTGAAGAACAAAGGGAGCAGCAACTCCAGATGTATTTTAAGCCTAGGGAAAGTTAGAAGCCAGAAGAGAATATGAGTGGCAGGACATATACAGTCGACCTTTAAAGGTTTGATTTCTGTTTTAAGTTCTGCAAACGCCCCCGGCTTTCCCCCACATAAAATAAAAAAACCTGACTTATGTTCAAATGTGGCCTTCGCCCTTCACCCTAACACCAAACACCATGAGAAAAAAAAATTAGGGGTGGGAAGGCAACATGTCTATAAAGATATGAATATCCATCCCAGTGTACCAGCTGAATCAAAGAAGCAGCTCTCAGATTTGAGCTTGGTGGAGAATCAGGATGTAGTGTGATGATTCTTAAGCATGGGGGTCACACTCAGAAAGTGCTTTGCAGCAGAGCTGATGAAGAACCTGCCACCCTATCTCCTCCTCAGACTATCTTTCCTTCCTCAATCACCTACCAAGAGCCTGCATTTGACCCTGGATGTGAGTCCCCGCAAGGCAAAATCACTTTGATCTGTGATCTTTGTTTCATCTGGAGTTTAGGTCCTCAGATCATTAACACTCTGGCTCTGTCCATACCAGCATTATTAAGCAATGCAGAATCGAAGAAGTTATCTGGCAAATCGGCACTCCCACCCCCCCCCAAAAAGTCCATAAGAAAATCTACTTTAGCCTAAAATATTTATAAAATGAAGAAAAAGTGACCTTGCCATTAGCTGAAAAGTATAATTGATTCCATTTTCTATTTTACTTTGGAATAGCTGTTTTATTCTCTGCTCAGTTACAGTTTAGTTCATTACTATTAACGACCATTAAGAAGGTGGTTCAGAACAGTTTCTGACAACTTCAATATCATATTTTTGCTAATGGTCATTGCAGTGAGAACAGTTTAAGAAAGCAGGAATGAGTATGGATTCTCACAATTCAAAATCCTGATAAAGAATATTTGAAATCTATTAAAATTATAAAATTCAGACAGTCCCATGGGTTTGCATACTCGATAGTTATTTTTTAATCAACGAGAAAGACAATACATACAGAAAAAAAATAACAAAAGCCTGTATATGAGATGCACAAATCAAATAATACAAATGGCCAATAAACATGTTTCAAACTCACAAGTAAAATTTAAAATATCAAATTAAAATGAGATACAGGAGCACAATTTATCAGATTGGCAAAGATGAAAAATAAAGAGAGAAAAAGGATAATATCAAGGCTTCTTAAGACTTCCGCATGCAGCCATTCAAAGTGAAAGCACCTTCAACCTTTCTGAAAGACAATCAGCAAGCTACAGCGGAAGTTTTAACAGTGCGCACATTCTTTGTCCCTGCAATGGCACTTCCAAGGTTTATCCCCAGCAACAAATTAAGGATGGATACCAGCTTCCATCCTTAACTTCAGGGATATTATCTTATTTCTTTACATTATTGCAAATTTTGGAAATAAATGTTATATCCAAAATTAAGAATTGGTTAAGTAGCTTGCGTTAAACCCAGAGAACAGAACACTAGGCAACCATGAAAAATGATATATCTATCTTATATAAATATAAATTTATTGATACAGAAAGGAGATATTTATCACACAACATATTGGAAGTAACACAAAGTCATTTTACTTTTTTAAATTTTTTAAAAGATTTTATTATTTATTTATTTCTTTATTTGAGAGAAAGTGCATGCAAGCGGGGGCGGGGGGGCTTGAGGGGAAGGGAGAGTATCTCAAGCAGACTCTGCGCTGAGTGTGGAGCCTGACATGGGGCTCAATCTCGAAACTCTGAGAACATGACCTGAGCCGAAACCAAGAGTCAGATGCTTAACCAGTTGAGCCATGCAGGTGCCCCAGTAAAAAGTCATTTTATAAAAGATTGTATAAAAATAATCTCTTCTGTGTTTTTTAAAAGGGTATATATTACCAAAATGTTAACAGGGGTTGCTTTAGGGTGTAGAATTTCACATAATTTTAGTTTTTGACAACTGAAAGGCATGTAATAAAATTTCTTAATTTACACTGAACAGATCAAAAGAAGTGAAGATATATAGGTAATCATCTATAGCAAGAAGGAAAGAAGTAAAATCGTGAGCCCCACATCATTAAGTACACCAAGATATGTGGTTAAAACTATGGGAACTAACTCCAAATAACTTTAGGAAAATACAAAATGAAGGCATTCTCTGTTGGTTATATGTTTTGGTCTTCAATATGCAATTTAGAAAATTTTTCACTTCTTACTGGAATGCTTCAGTCGAAATATGAGTGATCGGGAGTTTAGCCTAATCACTCAGGAATAAGAGCTCCAGTCCCCTCACTTGGGTATTGGATCGTAATGCTACCCTACCCTGCATAGTTTTTCAGTAGTCGTTTATAAACATTAATGGAATTCCATTTACTTTCCCAAGTAAAAGATGTCATATAAATTCATAAAGATGGTAATGACATGCTGTTATAAAAGAAAAACATGTTTTTATTTATAATTCTCTTCCCCAGTGGTATTTTTCTGTACTCCGAGCAGAAGTGGAGGTTTTGCCTGAATTATCAGGATATTGCCACACTTCCGATCTTTGTTTTGCTAGGAAATATCTGACATATGGGGTTTGCCCAAGGTTGTTTAAAAATGAAGGAAATGCCATGAGGGGAATACAGACATTCTGACTAATTCAAATGTACCTCTCATTATTTATTCATTCATTCATTCATCCATGCCAACCCAGTTGAGTCTATAAGATCCATTTCTCCCCTACTGGGATCTTCTCTTCTTCCTCTGACACCCTTTCCCAGGCCCGTTTCAATACCTGTCCTGACATGCCTTTAATTTCACAAGATCTGTAGTCCTCTAATAAATACATTTTAAAATCATACACTCACTCCCTGTAGTTGACAATGGCCACAGGAAATGATTTGTTAAGAAGGATTCTGAAGATAAAAAGCAAAAGGATTCTGACTGTATCCCAATTTATTTGGAAAAACTTCCATGACTGATTAGTAAGGTCTGCCATTCACAAAATTGAGGGGAGGGTTGGAGATAACCACACTGAGTTTTTATTTTCCAGGGGCAGATTTCTAGTTTGAGCCTTCACTCCCCTCTGCCCCTTCTTATGTTGTGGACACAGCTACCCTGCAATCTGGCACTCTGAGGGTTGCCCCATCTGTGTTTGGGGCCTGAAACATTCACCCATGTGGAAGGTTGTTGGGAGCTGTCATGCAGCCCCAGATTCTTCCCGATTAGAAGAAACCTTTCCCCTGTTCTGGGTACTCAGCCCAATACAACTCAGTACTACCCAATACAACCCAGTACACCTCAGTACTACCCAATACAATCCAATACAATTCAACACAAGTGATTGTCCTTGTGTTGCATAAGCCTGTGGGTCCTATGACTGAGAGCCAGCCAGCCCTACCAGTCCATCTGCCTCCGGAGGAAGAGAACCAGGTCTTTGCCTGCAGCCTCAGAGTCCTGTATACAGTCCACTCCCTTGAATGCCTATCAGAGGGACCTGTTAGCCTTACGCCAGACACTGATCTTGCTGTATTTCTTCTTTCTCTGAGTAGCATACTCTTCTGACCACTGCTTCATGTGTCGAGTTCTCCGCAGGGACTCTGAAGCCTACATGAGGCGAGGGATGGAGGTCTGTGGGCTCCTACTAACGGTTCGCTGTGTTCTGATCTTTGCTCGCCCACCTCCAGTGGTGGGAGTCCTCACTTGGGGTTGGTACTTGGATCCTCCTGCTCAAGACCTACCATAAATAATTACCAATCTTTCTTTCATTTTTATAATCCACAGTAAAGCCCACCCTGGCATCCTCCAACACAACAAAACAACCCCTTCTAATATTCTACTATATTTCAGTTCTCTCCTTAAGTCTTCATCCCTCCAGTCCATTACATATGGAGCATTAACTAAGTGCCCAACTCGGTGCCAGGACTCCTAGAAAAATCACTGGAACCTGAATTGGACAGTGAAAAGCCTATAGCCAACCACACCCAACTCCAACACTCCCAGGGAGACTTCCCCTTGGATTTACATAGAAAGTGATGTAATTGTATCTCTCATTTGTATTGAGGAAAACAATACTTCCTAAACATTTAATGGGTAATGAATGACAATGTGACCCATGTTTTTTTCTCTTCCTTTCCCGTTTTCCTTCCCCACCCTGCCCCCTCTATATTTGAAATGTAACTCAAATAATAATATCAGACAGACACCCCAGGAAGCTAACTAAACTCCTGTCTTAAAGTACTTGAATACAAATAAACACAAAACAGGAGTTAAATGCCACTGAAGACTGTTAACCATCTGAACTGAGTAAGATTTTAAGCAATTGCATAATATTGCCTCCAGCAACAAACCTTACCTAATCATATGAGTCCACACTACTACCGCACAAATATAAACATTGCGAGACAAAGCCGCATTCAGCCTTGAACCAAAAGCAGCAAGATGTATGCTGGAAAACACTTCTCTAATGTACAAGGAAAGAGCTAAAGGCACTCAGTTACATGAGAAAAACTATCTATCCAAAGCTTTCTCGGCAAATAAACAAAACAGGGCTAATGTGCTGCAAACAATTAATTCTATACCCCATGAAGGAAAAGAAGTCAAATTTTGCACTTACCATTAGGGAAAAATTTTAAATATTGATTAAAATGTTAGGTATAAGTAGTAGCATGCATTAGGCTCCTAAAAGAATGCCTTGTACATGGTAAGCACGTTATGATTTCTCTATTATTATTATATTATCCCTATTATTAATTCAGAAGTCCCTGAGACTATTCCATCAACCGGACGCAAATTTATTTAGGTCAGAAAAGCTGTGTGTGTATGTGTGTGTGTATATATATATATATATATATATATATATATATATATATATATATATATATAATGCTATGACAGCAAGCATCTCACTTTGCTTCTCTGGATCTCATTTGTACTCCTCTTCAGAATGAGAAGCCTGGGGGCGCCTGGGTGGCTCAGTCAGTTAAGTGTGTGCCTTCGGCTCAGATCATGATCCCAGGGTCCTGGGATGGAGCCCCTCGTCGGATTCCCTGCTCAGCAGGGAGCCTGCTTCTCCTTCTCCCTCTGCCATTCCCCCCACTTGTGCTCTCTGGCTCTCTCTATCTCTCTGTCAAATAAATAAATAAAATCTTTATTTAAAAAAAAAAGAAGAGTGAGAAGCCTGTGCTCCATGAGTAAGCCACTCTGCATACGCTGCCCACTCTGCCTGTGGGGAGGGCCAACTGAACAAAGGCTCATGAAAAGGCTATCGATGCCCATGCCTCACAAGTACACAGGATTGTGAAGTGAAGGGGAAGAAGGCTTCTGCCTCCATGGTAAAACAAACAAAAACCCTCTCCCTAAAACAAAAACAGTCACTTTTCAAATACATTAGCACCAGATTTCCCCTGTTGTTTGTGACCATGAATTCCTTTGTTCAAAAAAGACCACTAAACTAAGATCACCACAAATAGACCTTTTAACTGTGAAGGAATTTCTAAGACAAATCTTCAGTTCTCTGAAATGGGTCATGAGAATTGGGGCACCAGCCACATACATTCTTCCAGACAAGCCAGTTGAAATCTGAATCATGGTGACAAGCCTTCAATGGAGAGCCCTAACCAGCCCGGAGAAGGTGGGCACTGGACAGAGTTAGGGGATAGCAGTAAGTGAGATTACTGCCCATTGGCAGCTTTATTTACTTAACCACTCTCCTCAAATGTAACCTTCCTATTAATTTTAATTACATAAGTCCTCAAGGAGATCATGAGCATATACCCCGGTTTGCCTGGGTCAGTCTCAGTTTACTTCTTTTGTCTCAGTAAAATTACTAATAACACCCTTTTTCTCCCTCAAAAGTAAGAGTGGATAATCAGTCCTATGGTTATTGGATAATATTATTTGGATAATTAGTCATATGGTCATCCCAAATATAAGCAGCATTTAAAAAAAAAAAAAGTGGATGATAACACTATCCTTCCCTTTCTTCAACATTCTCCCTACCCTATTTCTGATGACTTATTCCCTTACAAATACAGAAGAAAAGCAGAAATAGCTGTACAACAATGAGGTAACTTCCTATAAAGGTGAGAAAATAGAAATTCAAGATTGTTTCATCTTTACCTGGACTATGAGGTCATGTGCCTGCAAAAATCTAAAGTGAATGAAAGTGGATCTGTGAGTCACTGAAGCTGAACGCAGGGCTTACATGCACACTGTCACTCCACCAGTGAGTCAGAACCACTTGAGGGGGCAATTTTCTCTACACGGGACCATGTTCCTTCAGTCCCTGATAATCTCCTTTCAACACATGAAAGACGTCGCTTACTTTGTCACAGTAATTTTTGAGTTCCAATTGTAAGGAACTGCTTAAATTACCAAAAGGGAATTTCTACATAGAACCAAGATCCAGAGACTTCCTATTTGTGACTGCCAAATTGATTCTGCAAACATTTTGGTTAAACGTACCATATTCATGTAAAAACTTCCCAATCATCAATATTCGCTTTCATGATTTTAGGACTGTAAGGAGAGTGTGCATATGTCCAACATGCCAGGTTGTGAAAAAATTTTTTAAATTCTGTGCCTCTTTTTTTTACCAAATCTTTTTTAGTATTACTAGGTACTGAAATTCCTCCCAATGGACTTTGTAACAAGGAGGGAATTAGTAAACCCTTGAAGGTGCCTAGATAAAAAAGAATATGGAAGAAAATCCACATTTATTGGACTCTACTATCTACCAAGTGTACTGAGTTAAATGTTTTTCTTCTGTTTATCTTGTTAATCCTTGTGAGAGTCTGGCAAGATAATCCTCCATTTTACAAATGAGGAAACTGAGCTCGAGAGAGCAAATTGTCTACGATTCCACAAATACTGGATGGCAAATCCAAAGCTCCAACTAGAACCTGTTAGTTTAAGAGCCTGTGCTTTGCTGCTCTCTGAGGCTGCTCAAATTTAGGGGCTTCATAAAGCATTTCCACAGAATGACTGTCCCAAGGAACAAAACTAGGATTCCAGGGCAGGACTCTCTCATGCTAATATTTTAAAATCTTCACCTGCATACTATTTTCTCTTATAAAAAAGAAACAATAAATAGGATAAAGTCTTGAGAATTTTTCAAAAGTGTATAAATGCCAGGAAGTATTTCTTTTATTAAATTGAGTATGGGGGCGCCTGGGTGGCTCAGTCGTTAAGCGTCTGCCTTCGGCTCAGGTCATGGTCCCAGGGTCCTGGGATCGAGCCCCGCATCGGGCTCCCTGCTCTGCAGGAAGCCTGCTTCTCCCTCTCCCACTCCCCCTGCTTGTGTTCCCTCTCTCGCTGTGTCTCTCTCTGTCAAATAAATAAGTAAAATCTTTAAAAACTAAAAAATAAAAATAAAATGAAGTGAGGATGAAGTAGTTAGACATCTCTGCACTCTATATAATGCAGTCTGCTTCTTACTTCATATTCTGAGGGCCCAAGTAGTGGGAAAGGCTCCTGATACCAAACTCAATGGTGAGTTCTGTCTGCTTTATTTTGTTGTTATTTCAGCTACCGATTCATCAAGCTGCATAGGTTTACATATAATCTCAATACCAAATGGATCCAAAGAATCTGGATATTTCACAATGAAAACAAAATAGAGTGGGAGAAGAGGAGAAACCTTCAGGTAGACTGAAAGAATTTGAATAGGATCGTCTAATAACAAGGTTAAAATCACAAAAACAATAGCAAAAGGCCAGTTTGGAGGGCCAGTACTTGTACAGTTAATGCTTCTCTTCCCAAAACAAATGGACAGTCTTCCCCAAATACTCCCATTGTGTCTTTCTTATATGGAGAAGGACTCAACATCACTTCTTGGCATCCCTGACAGAAATGCATGACCTGAATCTAGTCGTTAGGAAATACTAAACAAACCCAAAATGAAAGGTAATCCCTTCTCTTCTAAAATATTGAGGAATCGCCTGTACTCTTCTAAAATACTAATGTTATAAAAGACAAAAGAGGTTTGTCTTTTCTTATGAAAGACAAAGAGAAACTGCTTCCCCACCCCACCCCAGCCAACAAACAAGACTATGAAGAGACAACATGGACACTGTTGGATTCTGGACCCGAAATTCTTCTTTTGCAATAAAGAAATTGGGACATGAAATTTGAATGATCTTTAAGATCAGATAATAACACTGCATTAATGTTAATTTCTTCATCTGACTATTACACTATGGTATGTACGAAGATATTCTTGCTTTTAAGAAATACATGAAACCATTTGGAAGTAAAAGGACATTGATTCTTCAACTTACTCTCAAATTTTTCAGGAAAATCATGTGCATGCTCACACACACACAGAGATAAACCCAAAAAGGGAGATACAAAGAGCGATTAAGAACAAGACAAAGAGGGGGGCCTGGGTGGCTCAGTCGGTTAAGCAGCTGCCTTTGGCTCAGGTCATGATCCCAGGGTCCTGGGATAGAGCCCTGCGTTGGGCTCCCTGCTCAGCAGAGGGCCTGCTTCTCCCTCTTCTTCTGCCTGCCACTCTGCCTACTTTTGCTCGCTCTCTCTGTCAAATAAATAAAAAATCTTTAAAAAAAAAAAAAAAGAACAAGACAAAGAGAATCATAATATCAATATGGTAAAATATTAGCCATATTCAGAGAATCTAGGTGAATGATCTATGGAAAGTCTTTGCACTACTTTTGCAAATTTTCTGTATATCCAAAATTATTTCAAAATAAAAAGTCAGGGCGCCTGGGTGGCTCAGTTGGTTAAACGACTGCCTTCAGCTCAGGTCATGATCCTGGAGTCCCGGGATCAAGTCCCACATCAGGCTCCCTGCTCAGCAGGGAGTCTGCTTCTCCCTCTGACCCTCTTCCCTCTCGTGCTCTCTCTCATTCTCTCTCTCAAATAAATAAATAAAATCTTAAAAAAAAAATAAAAAGTTAAAGGAGAAAAGGGAAAAAGCCCTCAAGCATGAGACTCCTTCCTATCTCCTGACCAATATTAAGATTTTCTCTCTCCCTACAGCATCCAGCCCTCTACTAGGCATGTACAGTGTCCTTCACAATTTACTGGCTGGCATGGAGAGGGATCTAAGTGCATGTAACTTAACCCAAAACTGAAGCCTACAGACTAGGTTCAACTGGTAAACATGCTTTATTTGTCCCCCTCCATGTTCTGACATCTGAAATTTTCAGCTATAAAAAATCTGGAGATTTTACTTGAAAAAAAAATTCCACATTTGAGGCTTCTCTTTAAAGGTCAGAAAATCGAGCAACATGGGGCTCACATGAACTAAGTAGCAGCTTCCCTCTTGAGCTCAAATGGGTGCCATTTGCCATAATAGGGCTCACCACTTGTTAATTTCTCCCAAACTGAGATCTAGTGTGTAAGGCTGTTGATGCTGCTCTTACACAATCATCTGCCTCCAAGTGGAACCATATATATCTGTCACCCTATCTTTGTCTAAAGTGAGCAACAGAAGAGAGGCTGATAGCACTTCCCTCTTTCAGGCCCCTGTGGGCACTTGAGTTTGAGACTCTTGACTTACCCCGTTGTGAGGGCCTGGACTTAGTTTTAAGGGCAGCAAGATACTTTGGATCCAACTAAGCCCCGTCTCATCACTGAGAATTAAAGTTAATTCCCTGTTTGAACAAGCTTGAGGGAACCTTCAATACATCAATATCTACTAGTGATGGAGCAGATGCTGACAAGGAAGACACTATAGGAAAGAATCATTAGATAGATTTCTTTTTTCTTATTTTCTCCCACAGAGCTAGGAGTCAAATAATAAGGTAATGGGAAACAAGGCTTGGCAGGAAGTGAAAAGATGGAAGAGGTTTATCACCTGGAATCCATGCAGAATGCTGATCCTAACAGTTTCCATAATTAGCGTCTATTTTCTGTGGGTAAGAAAAAGAGAGAAAACAAGTTTCAGAACACTCTCACTTCTCAAATAATAGCAAACTGTGTAACAGTTAACTATAGGCCAGACTAGTTCTTTACATGGTACACACAGCCTTTATAACAGCCCTGTGAGGTAGGTTGTTATCATCACCTCATTTTACAGATAAGACAGAGAAACACTAATCCGCCCATAGTCATACAAGTAAATTATGAAATTAAGATCCTATTCCCAGAGACGACTCTCTTCGTCACTACACTTATTCTGTACAAATGGCTCTGATTAACTATTTACAATGAATTCTGAAGTGATTCTGTTAAGGTTCAGAGACTGAAATATCCTCATGCCCACCACGGCTAATGTTTTTAATGAACTTGCATACTGCCAGGGGAGGTGAAACAGTCACTTTCTGTTAAGAATTGAAACCATGACCTAAATGTGTGATAGTTGGTTTTCAGTAACTCTGGGCTGAGAAGGAGACATCGGACAGATCGTTGAGGCTCCTTGGAGTATGTCTAGCATTGTGTGCCCTAACTTTGTCTAGGGGCCCTTTGCTTGGTTCTCTGAGACCCAGTCTTCCAGAGTAGCCCTCTGGCCATATTTCTGCAGGTTATAGCTAGACCTTTCCGTCTGAATTTGCTTTCAGAAATGATAAACACTTGACTACAGATGCTTTGCAGGATTAGAAGCAATGGCCTAGCTAGCAGCTTCTACACACAGGTGGTCTTTCAGACATGTAACAATCTTCACTCCAACAGGTACCCAGAGCAGGCTCACCATGTACCGTTTGCTTTGCAGGAAGCAGCTGTTCAGCAGAAAATGAATGTGCTCTTGCTTCCTTAGGAATGTCTCTCCTTTCACAGGGTAGTTCTCACTGAGCAAAAGGTTAGGAAATTAAAAGACTGCCTAGGGCCTCAGAAGCATGACCCGCTTCACCTGTCCCTCCTTCCTTGGAAACTCAACCCTCTGGATTCCCAAGGTCTGTTTCATTTCGTGCCTTTTTACCACTTTGCTGATTCCCTGCAGTGTATCGGGCCAACTTCACGGTCACCAGGTGTCCTCTGTCCTCCCATCAACGGACACTTAAATGAGCAGATGGTGCAAATGGCTTGGCAGTAATGTGATGCCTGAGCAGGTGGGCTGAGAAAGGGAAAGAAAGCAGCTTCAAGGAAAAGGACAGATTGGTTTGGTGTTTGTACCACTTAGAATCAGTAAGTGCAGAGAGAGGTTAGGGGCAACTATTAAAAAAAAAAGATTTTATTTATTTATTTGAGACAGAGAGAGAGTGTGCACAAGCAGGGGAAGCAGCAGGCAGGAGAAGCAGGTTCCCCACTGAGCAGGGTGCCCGATGCGGGACTCGATCACAGCACCCTGTGATCATGACCTGAGCCGAAGGCAGACGCTTAACTGACTGGGCCACCCAGGTGAGGGGCAACTATTTTTTTTAATGTGAAAGTAAGATGCTTTTGTTTAAAAGGAAGAAATGTATATGAGAACACAGGCTTTTCATGCTTCTATGTGGGGGAAACAATCGGTACAACTTACAAAAGGAGCTCTGAGATTTCAAGGTCTTGTTGGTCAAGATGACTTGTCTCTGAAGTTTGACTGGGTGACAATACCTTTCCCTTCATTTGTTTATTCATCCCATAGTGCACTCTATGTCAAGGACTCTACTACAACTGGTAGCCAGTCATTACCATCCCTGTGCTAAAAGCCTTAAAGCCAGGGCTTCTGGAAGGGCAGTGTTCACAGAAATCACCTGGGATTTTTTGCAAATGTGCATTTTGATTCGTTAGGTTTGCAGTGAGACCTGAGAGTCTAATGAGTTTCCAGGTAGTGACAATGTTGCTGGTCCATGGGCCACACTTTGAGTAGGGAGGTCTAATCGACTCTGTCCGATTGCAGCCGAGTACAGGAAGCTCCAGCTATTCAGGGACGTGTCCAGCTCACAAAGCCAGTTAGTGACAAAGCTAGGCTTGCAAACCTAGGCTAGAACCTCATTCCACAATGCTCCGTGGCTTCAGCAATGAGGAGGGTTTCAGTGCTTTGGTCCTTCAGTCTCCTTCCTCTCACAAAAATGAATTGATAATAACTATACTCACCATCTGTCATCAGGGTTAGTGAGGTAAAATCATGTAGGCTATTCAAACAAAAGATTATCTTTACCAATTATCCTTTGTAGTCAAAATCCAAACCATGAAAATCATGACAATCTTCCTTTTGCCAGATGCTCTATCTATCTGCAAATTTTCATTGAAGCACAACTTGTTTGCAAAATGTAAAATTAGAAGTGACAGACAAATCTATTTTTATAAATCTTAGCCTGTCTATTTTGAGACTCTGCATTTTAAAAGAATTGAGGCCAGCTGTTGAACTTGACTGAAATATCTAGCGATGCTACTCTATTTCCTTCTAATTTATAAGATACAGCCATTTTCCCCCAGTCTTAACAATATGCACTGGGACATAGGGTACACATGCTATCATTTTAGTTCTACAGGGGATGTGTTTTAGCCTAGTGTTTGTTGGATATAAGGCTGAGAAAGTGGTTGTGGTTGGGTAATTCATGATTTCCTAGAAACAGAGTCCCAGCTTAAATTTACTTACCATGTGACTTTAAATAAAACACTGTACTATCTAGACTTAAGTTTTTTCATCTGTTAAATAGAGATAAAATGGCTTATTTCCTTGCTCACCCAACTATTAAATTTGAATGTCTTGTAGTCAAAAATAATGTCTTGTACTTAAACAAAAACAAGCATCACAAGGGGAATTTTAGACTTACAAGAGGCAGCCTTAACCATATACGGGACATCACTTCAATTTCTGTAGGATCAGTCTCTCAATCAACCAGTATTCATTAAGCGACTCCTAAATGCAAGGTAATGCAATATGGTTCTTAATGTTTCATGGGCCTTGGCCCCCAACTAAAACAAGTTCCAGAGCATTCCTGTTTAAGATATAATTAGTATCATAAGCAAATGATGAAAAACTAAGAGACCCAACTCATAAATCATTTATAATGCCAGTAGACATAAAATTTCCAATGGAATTCAACAAGAAAAAGGTGGAGAGTAAGAGTGAAGTTCTGATATCCACCACACATAGTCTATTAACAGAACTGGAGGGCATTCAAACAGAAATCTGCCACATCTTTCTGGCTTTTTGTCACAGTCAGGATTCAAACATTCCTCAAATGCTAAATGGCTCTCATTTTATATAATGGCTTTTCTTTGGTTTATTTCTTTAAACCCTGATAATTGACTGCTTCAAAATACCTCTTCCCTTTTGGTCATCTGTTCCACCCTTTAGCCAACGTAGGCCTTTTAAATAGGAACCCGCTTCATCTCCTCCTCATCTAGCCCAAAGCTCCCTGACCTGACCTCCAAACAGGTATACAAAACTTACAGGTAAACTGCAGTTTTTCAGTCAGAAAGTCTAGTTTCCTTCCAGCCTTCCATGATAACAATAGGTGGCAAGATTGGGAGGAGACTAACAAAAAGCACATTAAATGTGCATGCCAATTTCAAACTATTAAAATGTGCCTCGCAAGGAAATAAGGCATATTTAATTCTTACAGCAACCCCTGTGGAAGGCAGTCATTCTTCCTCCCATTCTAGAGATGATGTAACATCTAATGCACAACTGGCCTGAGGTCTTGCAGTCTGAACCTCAACTTTGTCCAAATTTGCTGATCTTCCTGTATTTGGATATATTTAAAAACCCTCAGCCTTTTTTTGTCCACATAAAGAACTTCAATCTAACTTTTCATTATCTTTCTTAGCTCCTTTATAGGTGCAGAATTACAAAGCACATCATCTAGTGGAGACCTGGCTGATCTCATTCATTATCACACTACCTCTTCCCCCATCCAAGCTAGCAAGGTACCTGAATATAATAAGTGATCAATTACTGTTGTTTAAAGAATGGATGATTATCATACAATACAAAAGGATTAGATTTCATATAAAATTGAGTTCAGTATCAGTAATATTACTTTTAATTCTATACCAAATTTATCAGTTGGATGTAAAGCAGTGGTTCCTATAACTAGGGGTGTTTTTGTACGTGTGTGTGCGTGTGTGTGCACACACACACACCAAGGACATTTGGCAATTTTTGTTTTTCACAATTAGGGGAAGGTTGTTATTGGCATCTAATAAGTAGAGGCTGGGGATACTTCTAAATATCCTAAGAACAGCCACCACACACACACATAGACACAGCAAAAAACTATCCAGTACAAAATAATCAACAGTGCAAAATTGAGGAACCCTAATATAAAGATACTGAAGTAAAGGGACCCTAGAAAGACTTCAGTCACCTTGACTTCAGTCCTGAAAGTATGTGTCCTCTGCTTAGTACTCAAGCTCACTGCACTGAGCCCAGAGCTACTGCCTGATGCTCCCCAGACAGCACAGGCACCCTCTTATGCCCCCAATCATCTTACAATCAGAATATGACAGATGCAACAGATTGTGTTATGAGCGCATGAGATAAGGTGCCTGCCAGACCTGCCACATCTTCTGAAGCAGTTTAGTACATTCAGAAGAGTGTGTTCTATGACAGAGCTGTGGTGGAATCCCTATGCTACCACTTTTTTAGCCTTTTTAGCTAAAGAGACTTGAGCAAATCACTGAAAGTTTCTGAGCCACAATTTCGATAAAATGGGGATAACTCCAAGATTCCAGGGAGCGTGAAAAATAAAGTTATAAAGTGCCTGGCACATAGTGCATATTTGAAAACAAAAATAAGGCAGCTAGTATCATTTCGTATGACTCTGATTTTAAAAACATTCACACTGTTTTAGACACATTGGTACTTGTATTCACACCACAATAAGGACTAGCTCTCTAAAAATGTATATAGATTATATACATTTTATACACATACTACTCACTGTAGTCAATTTTATTACCCAGAGTACTTACCACCCCCCCTCAAGGGACGATTATACATCCCACCTCACTGATGTCATAGGAAATCAAGTGGTATGTAAGTGGAAAGGATGAAAACCACTTCCAGCGTTCTGCCATATTGTATCCTCTCTGTCACAAGGATAGGCTGTGTCTCAGAGAGACTCTGTTCTTCCCACTTAAGATCTGTAATGAAGTCAATACGAAGCCATTGTCAATCCACAAGACCTGCACTGAGAGCAAGAAATAAACCTTTGGTAAGTATCTGAGGTTTAGGGATTTTTCTTTCCCATAATGTTAATTTGGCTAGGTTGAATGGAACTGCCACCAATTACTCAATCAGAAATATAAAACTCTCTTCTAGCCTAGGAAATCCGGTACCACGTAGGTGACAGTTTACTGGGGGACTAAATGCTAAATGCTAAAAAGGACAAGATGTAAAGTCTTCTCAGCCTAGGGTGAATTGTAAGCTCCATGAGTTGGAATAGAAAGAATGCCTTGGTACCGAAAGCTTGATTATTAAAGCCAGAATTAGAATTGGCGTGCGACCTGTCTTTCATTATTTGCTCTTCCACCTTCTCCAAACTTAGCCTGGCCCTTGGCAAGTCCTTGTGAATCTTAAATGGATTTCATTTTATGGAGTGATTCAAAAAGTTGCAATGACCGAAATCAATTTACTATACAGAACCACATGTGCATAATGTGTCTGCTTGCAAATATCTGTTAATACATAATTCTCTCAACAACCTGGTTATTAGATTTTCCTCCAAACTTCACCTATTTCTATGAGAGTTGTAATTGGTTAACAACCTCTTTTAAGGACTCATGATTGCTTCTCAGAAAATGTCACTACATGATGAGCAAGTCCACAACGTGGTGAGAAAAAAATAAGTTTGTAGATGCCCTTTTTTCCTACTCTATTGAAAAAAAAAGAAAGAAAAAATCATTTTCCTCTCTGCCAACTGATTATGCAGCCACGTTGTTTGAAAGCTTGCATAATTTACATTAGCATGCTTAAGATCTCAGGTGACTATGCCTTTGAGGCCAGCATGCTAACCCCAGTGGGCCGATTTGATATTCTTCCCAATATCTGACCCTTTTTTCCTTGTTAATTACAGGCAGACTTCCCTGGTCTGGCCCTGGATCTGCACCTGTTTCCCATCTTTGAGCAGCTGCTAATTAGGTTGAAAATAGTGGGGCTGGGCAGTGCAGGCCACACATGCCTCATCAGGCTATTGATCAGGCTGGCATACCACACGGGCAATAATGGAGTCTGTACAACCCAGTTCCAAAATAAAAGCCATTCCTGGAGTTGCATGTTTGAATCCAAGCATACTCCAGGCTCTACACCAAATATAAAACATATGAAAAGAAGAGACACTTAAGTTTCAAAATAAAATTTTTCTTTGAAATGACAAGTATGACCTTAAGTACTTACTATTTACTTCTCGTTTGATTCTTTTATTTTGGAGTAAGAAAAAAAAACTTCTTTTAGGGACAAGACATGTATATTTATATGGAAATAATTTAAAGGGTATATTATATGGACACATTTATATGTGGCCATATACAATTTCTATGTATCCATATACAATTACATGTTTGTACACTACCCAAGCAAAATCCTTATTCTGCATTCTCATTCGGCCTTGTGCATAATGCTATTTATGTAGAGTTTCGCCCTTCATCATGATTTATGGTTTGGGTCACTATGAACATGTAAAACACTGATTATCAAAGGGGACACTACCGCTATCTATGGGTAGTTTTGGAAACAGGTAGGGGTTCCATAATCATCTTTCCAAGCGACCTCATCTAACTCTTGGATTATGTGCCCACACCTGAACTGATTGATCATGGTAGTCAGGGCTCTACTGATGGGCTCTGCTGATTGCATTATTCCAATCAGGACACATCCTTAGAGCAAGATGTGGTTTATTACCATACAATCTTACTGTCGAGAGTGAAAAAAGGGCAGTTTCAAAGGAAATTTTTACCAAAAAAGGTTGTTTGGATGCTGACTGGCAAAACCAACAGATGTTCATTGCGAAGACTTTACCCTAATTGGATTGATTATTGTTTATGTTTCATGTTTTAGAAAAACCTTGAAAACATCAAAAAAGTACATAACTCACTCTATAAGAACAAAATACATCTCTACATTTCAAATAAAAACAAGCTCAAATTCTTTTTGAATTGCAATTGCAATTGCAATTCAAATGCATATCAAATTCAAAGCATTTCTCCATGTTTGACTTCTTATTAGCAGAAGATAAATAATGGTGACTCATGAGAGATTTTTTCTTTAAATATACAGGAATGAATTATTTTTTGTACCACATTCCACATTTTTTGCCTATTTTTGAAATTCCCCTATAAAATCAAATCATATTGAATATTTCAGAGTACTTCTTTAGAATTTGAATGAAAATTCTTGTTGCAAAGCCACATTTGGAAAAAAGGCAGTTGTTCTTTATAAAATGGAACGATTAACAATTTGCAACAAATACTTTGAAAAATTCATGCTTATAAAATTTATTAAGACTGGCATGTGTGGGTGGCTCAGTCGATTGAGTGTACAACTAGTGATTTCAGCTCAGGTCATGATCTCATGGGTCCTAAGATCAAGCCCCATGTTGGGCTCTGCACGCAGCGGGGAATCTGCCTGGGATTCTCTCCCTCTGCCCCTTCCCCCACTGGTGCTCGAGTGTGCTGTCTCTCTCTCTCTCTCTCTCAAATAAATAAATAAAGCTTTAAAAAAATTATAAAGACCTATTGCTTATCTTTTCCTGTAGGGAGGAGTGGGTTTTCCAAATCTGTGGCTGAATTTCTTCTCACTATTGTTCTTCTAGTTCTTCAATTCATAATAGGCACAGAGAATATAGTAATAGATACTTGCAGTCTCTTCCAGTGGTCTCAGCTTTGTGCCATCTTCTTCACTGCCCTTAACTTCTTATTCTCTGTTTGGAAGACACAGCTCCAGATCTTGTCTCTCCAATCAAGGAAATAGCCCTATACCTATCAATTCACACCAAATATGTTTATGGGGAAGATGGGGAAGAGGTATCCTGTAACTTCATAGCTTTGGAGTCCCTGATGCAGCCTGGCTACATCACCTGTTAGTCTAGCTAATGGTGCCACTATCTACTTAGTTAACTATGTAGTTAACTATGACAGAAACTGTGTGAGTTTCTTGTGTGTCCCCTACTTCCTCATCCCAGATACACGTTCAGTCTTAAGTCTGGTTACTTACTTCATGTCTCTTATGTCTCCATTTCTGCTACCACACTTGGTACAGAGCCTCCTAATTAGTCCTCCTGCAGACAGGCTTCATTTATAGCATTATTACTACAAAATGCCTTCCACTTTTTGTCTATAGTTAAATTTGTAAAGTACAAATTTGAGTATAATAACCCACCACGTTAATCCCTTCCAGAGCACGAGAAAGCTCAACATTCCCTGATCATTTTCACTTCCCACCATACTCATCCCTTTCCCTTTCCAAGGACAAAAACATTTTAAATTGTAGCATTTTAGAACTACACACGGTTTCTCCTGGAAAGCCCCTGTCTGTTATACCTTTTGGTCTTTGTTGTTTCTTCTGTCTGCAGTGCCCTCAACCTTACCATCTTATTCCCCTCCTTCATTATATGATTCACGGTTAACAAATGGGTACAGCTTTCCTTGATTCTTCCAGGCATAGTCCAGAAATTTTTCTTTGTATATTTTTGTGTTATACCAGTTATGAGATTGTGTCATACTTCCTTACTTTGCTTATCCATTTTTAAATTAAACTATACACTTGGAGGTAAATCCTGTCTTTTTTTTCTTTCTTTTTTCTTCTTTAACATACTTTCAGAACACAGCACTATAAGTACAATGTAAACACTTGATAAAAACTGCTGGGATGGAGCAATGGATAGAAAGCTGGATGTTGCACCAAGTATACATTTTTCTACCTAGCTTACCCTGTAAGTCATCCCATACGTATCCTTATCTCAACCATCTCACCTTGTTTTCACCTTTCTCTATCACACACAAGCTCTGGGCAGTCAGGAAAGCCACAATGCACCTTATTAAGAACTTATGCTACGTTACTTCATGTTACTTAGCTTTATGTTATGGCTTATGATTTCTATTTTATCCTTTGGCTTATAGTGGTCTTCCAGGCTACAGTGCCCACTGTCCCTAACTGTGCCCCCACATTGAAAATAACAATGGTATTTAAGCCCCAAACGAAGTGCTACCTCTTGTATAAAGTCATCCACCAGCCACCAAATCCTTAGTAGTGGTTTTCTTTTAGAAGTGGTCAGTCCTGAAAGAACAAATCAATGATATCAATAGTTAAACTACACAAGTAAGAGAAATCTTAGGTCAAGATTTCTTTTTACTCCTCCCGGATGCAGGTTAGTTTGTCACAATAATATTGTCCTTCTTCTCTAATACCGCCTAACTGTCTGCATGGCTCTACTGTATCATAATGACCATTCTATGTGTCTATTTCTTTCCCTTCCTGTATGAACCCTAAATTGGGAGCCCCAAGAAATCAGGAACTATGCTTCTTTATATTGACAGGTTGCTACACAATACCTAATACATGGTAAATTAATCGATTCTCTAACAAAATGAATGAATGCACTGACCAGTCTTTATAAGGCATAATGGTCTATTAAGCAGGAATTGTTTTGCTAATTTGTCCTAATATCACTGATACCTAGCATAGAGCCTGCCATACAGTGAGCTGAATGGATAATTGTCAAATGAATGGGAAAATTACATGTATCAAGAAGTAGCTAGCCATAACTGTTTCCCATATTTTGGGGGCCTCAGGACCTACCACATTCAGTCAGAAAAGTAATTAAATTAATACTAATATTACTAACAGCTTCCACATATATACACATGTACATAGAGATGGTACATGAAATGGCGAGCACAGACAGGATCACCCTAGGAGAGTAACAAAGCCTGATCACGTACACATTTCACTCTTACAAATTCAACTGTGCATGCTTTGCAAAACAGAAAGAAATCACAATTTAGTAAGTGCAGCGACTCCACCTGCCATTCCAAAAGAAATATACCCTCCTTCAGTCTCAACCCCTGTATTCCTGAGCTGTGATAGATATTTTGCCTTGTTAAAAAGGATGCTCATCTTTAAAATTATTTACGTGTCATACAGCATGGTCCTTAAGGGTAAACCACTACTCATCTGAGCCTCGGTCGGGATTAGAGCTTGAATATTGGAGGAAAAGATAACATATGCTATATTGGCTTCCAGTGTGCCACTTTCTTAGGAAATTTTCATGGGTAACTGACCAAGAAGCAGTTTTTGTCTGAACACTGCAGAATACGTTATTCTGTTGTATAGAGTAAGAAGCACAGGGCTCCAACGACAGAACTGTGAAGTGCGTTGAGAAAGAGAAGCCATCAGAGACAGGAAAAATAGCCAGAGGATTATGAGGAATGACTTTCAAATTCAGCAGAGATCTAGTGAGTATATAAGATCACCAAATCTTATTCAAAGCAAAGTTCTGATTAGCCTTGTTAATGGTAGTAGAAGTAAAACCACAGAGTATTTTTGTTCTTCAATGATGGAAACATGAGACTAAAATATGTATACATATATATTATGATATATATAATATTATAATGTAATATATATGAAGTAAAGAGTATTTCCATTAATATCCTACTTTGACAATTAATAAAAGTAGAACAATTTCTGTCTGGGGGGGAAAAAAAAAAACCCTGTTTTGAATATCTCAAGCCAGGAATGCGATCAGCACAAAGAGACATAAGGCAGTTTCAAGGGTATATGGAAGAAAACTGACATGAGGCGAGTTGAGAGCTGGGAAATAAAATTGTAACGAGAAACAGCAACTGTTTCTCAGTACCTAACTCAGTACCTAACTTGGTACTGAGAAAAGGTCTGGAGAATTCGTGGCGAAAGGGTACCTAAAACTTTAGGGGGTTGGAAGTAAAAATATCTTTTTTTAAAAAATTCTGTGCAGTCATGCCTGGAGCCTAGAAAATGAGTTAGGATTGCTAAAAAGTTAAGTCCAGATCAAACCAGGAGGAAACATCCCTATAAAGAATTTTCCCAGCCATTAGAAGTCACTCTTGGATATCCTGGACTCACAGGAACAAAGGAAAAAAGAAAAAAAAAAAAAGTGAAGGAGAAAGTTGAACTCAAAACAGTGTTGCTTTCTTACCCTCAGTCTTGAGGAAATTGGTGCCTAAGTTGAAAGTGCCCTGAAGGCAGCTTTAACTTACCTGACCAGTCCTCACCCCAGGGACTGCCTCAAGTCCTGCTGACCTAGGAAACCGTCTGAGGGTCAACCTTCCATGCAACTCAAATGTTCTTGAAGGAGCCCTCCTGTGTATTAAAGTGGATAGCATTGCTTTCCTCTCTCTCAGCTTGCTTTTCTCTCACAGTTGTTTGTTCTTTAATGGCTATGACTCGGTTTGTGCTGCTGACAAATGTAGCTCTTCGAGAGGGTGAAGCAGGGCAAGATTGTGGTATTCGGTATTTCCCTCCTGGGGCAGGAACAGACGCCTCAATGTTCATCATTTTCATGGTGATACTTTGTAAGACCCCAGCTTTCTAAGTTGTCAAATTGACCCTGTATGTTCACTGAAATCAGAATTCCAATTAATAGGACAGTTGTTATTTTTTTCAAGAGCCAATACGATTGAGGATGTTGGGGTCAGTTTGGTTGGCTGGTTAGCAGAGAAGTAGAATGGAAGCGGAATGGGGAAAAAGGATTCAGAGAAGAGAATTTGCTTGGGAGAATCTGTTTTAGAAACCCCAATCCCTGAAATGCAGACTGACCCCCTTGCACATTTCCACAACACTAAGCACTCTGCCATGAATTATTTCTTTAATACTTATTGGAGGAAGAGGCAACATTTATATGCCTAACACAGTAATAGGCATTCTTGGGGGAGGGAGCTATGAGAATCCAAAAACATGATATAAGGACCACAAAATCTTTAAAATGTAGACATTATATAAAAGGTAAATTCCATGATGCAATCCACTTCAGTTTAGCAGGAAAGACAACACAGCCTACTAGAACAGCCAGGGTTCATTTCCTGTGTGCATCAGTTATCTTGTTCCTGTTCTGAGGGAACAACAGTCAGTGCCTCCAGCCTCTGAGCCAGAACTCCTGGAGCCACCTGGGACTGGTGGTCCCCGGAGCAGGGAGCGGGACGGCAGGGGTGGGGGGGCGCTGCTGACCAGGGCGGCGGTGCAGCAGGCCAGCCTGCGCACTCTCCATGGGGCTGGCCCACGGTGCCCCATGCACTCTAAGACAGCAAATTCTGTATTCATCAGAATATCTCCACTGCAGCACGAAGGGCACACGGATCTTCAGTGGGACTTGGAATTCCCGCGGATTGCCTTTGTGAAATGCTGGCCAAAATTTCTCTAAATTCCATCTCTTAGTTTTCCATGGGAACATCAAGAAACCATGAACAACTTCAGTTAATACAGAGTTTGACTGCCATTTCCTCCTTGAAGGCTTTACTGCCAAGCACAGTCTGGACCAAAAAAATTAATGAAGTTTCATCTTCTGATGGTAAGGATGCCTTCTGTGTGGTAGAACTGGGAGACATTCTAAAGAAACATCTGAGATGGTTAAAAGCTCTTCCTCAGGTCACCCCCTTTGATGCAGTCAAATGCAATGATAACAGAACCACAGTGAAGACCCTAGCTGCCATTGGGACAGGATTTGACTTTACCAGCAAGACTGAAACACACAATTGGTACTGAGCCTCCGGGTGCCTCCAGAGACGATTATCTGTGCAAATCCAAACAAGTGTCTCAGATTAAGTACGCTGTTAATAATGCAGTCCAGATAATAACTTTTGATTGTGAAGTCCAATTGATCAAAGTTGCCAGGGCACATCCAAAGGCGAACTTGGTTTTGCAGATCACCACTGATGATTTCAAAGCAGTCTGCTGCCTCAGTGTTGAATTTGATGCCACACTCAAAACCATCAGGCTTCTTTGGGGGCAAAAGAGCTACATATTGATATCATCAGTATCAGCTTCCATATAGGAAGTGGCTATACTGAGACCTTCGTGCACACCATCTCTGATGCCCGCTGTGTCCTTGACATGGGAGCTGAGGTTGGTTTCAGCACAGTATCTGCTTGATCTAAATGGTGGCTTTCTTGGATCTGAAGATGTAAAGCATAATTTGAAAAGATCACCAGTGTTACTAACCCAGCACTGGACAAGTGTTTTCCAGCAGGCTCGGGAGTGAGAATCATAGCTGAGCCCAGCAGATAACTGCAAGCGTTCATGCTTGCAGTTAATATCATTGCCAAAACAAACAAACAAACAAAAAAGCTCATACTAAAGGAACAGACAGGCTCTGATGATGAAGATGAGTCGAGTGAACAAACCTTTATGTATTATGTGAATGATGGGGTATATGGATCATTTAATTGCATCATTTATGATCATATACACATGAAGCCCCTCATGCAGAAGAGACTCAATCCAGATTAGAAGTATTATTCAACCAACATGTGGGGACCAACATGTGACTGCCTTAATTGCATTGTTGAGCACTGTGGCTTGCTCAAGATGCATGTGGGCGATTGGACGCTCTTTGGAAACATGGGTGCTTATACTGTTGCCGCTGCTTCTACTTTCAAAGGGTTCCAGAGGCCGACGATCTACTATGTGACGGCAGGACCAACATGGCAACTGAGGCAGCAGATCCAGAACCACGACTTCCTGCTGGAAGGAGAGGGGCAGGACATCAGCACTCTGCCTGTGTCCTGTGTTCCCACTGAGAGAGCAGGATGAAGTGGGATAAAGTGTCCCCTGCTGCCTGTGCTTCAGCTAGCATTATCGTGTGATACCCGTTAACTTTGAGTTTAGCTTGAATTATGGGATTTGGGGGGACCGTTTAACTTAAGTACTGCTGGTTTTTTGGGTTTTTTTTGAACTCTCTTTGTAAGTAGGGTTGGCAGATGCAACAATATGGAACACTAGGAGATGGGGCCATTTATCTGTGTTCCTATGGGAACTATTTGGATATTTGTTTCATATGGATTTTTATTCACTTTTCAAACATGCTACCAAAGAGTGCCACTCAACTGCTGAGCAAGCATTTGTAGCTTGTACATTGGCAGAATGGGCCACAAGCTTAGTGTTTTGACCTGTTTTTAAAATAAAGTATCTTGAGGACACCTGGGTGGCTCAGATGATTAAGCGTCTGCCTTCGGCTCAAGTCATGATCCCAGCATCCTGGGATCGAGTCCCACCTCGGGCTCCCTGATCCTTGGGAGCCTGCTTCTCCCTCTGCCTCTCTCTCTCTCTCTCTCTGTCTCTCATGAATAAATAAATAAAATCTTTAAAAAAATTAAGTATCTTGAAATAAAAAAAACTTAGAACAGCATATATATATTCATGTACTTTTGCCTATAAGTGTGAGATAAATACAAATTTATCTTCTGCTAAAAAAGAAAACAAGCAAAATATATTTCCAAATGAGTTAGTGCAGAGTGAGGTCATTCACTATACATCAGGCGACCACATGCCCCAGTGAGCCTGGGACTGCCTCAATTTACTCTTGTTCCCCAGCATAACTATACATAGAGCTCTTTCCACCCTCTATAAGGTATTGTAGTTTGGACAATAAATTACATGCTGGTCCTATAAAATAAGGCATGTTTAAATGACTGTAGATAGGGAGAAGGAGTTAAGATGGCAGAAGAGTAGGGGGACCCTAAGTTTGTCTTGTCCCTCAAATACAACTAGATAGTTATGAAATCATTCTAAATGACTGTAGACATCAAAACTTCCCAAATAAAAGTACAAGTTGGGCCCATTATCTTTAATCTTATATAGTTTCTGTGAAAGTTAAAATTCAATAAGGTCCAACTATATCCTCTATCCAGTTTAAGTCCTTGTGAAGTTTTTATAGACTTAAATTATAACTATTTCACTTTTAAGAAAACAGAAAAGCCTCTGGGGCACCTGGGTGGCTCAGGCAGCTGAGTGTCTGACTCTTGGTTTTGGCTCAGGTCGCGATCTCAGGATTGTGAGATCAAGCCCTATGTCAGGCTCCACATTCAGTGGAGAGTCTGCTTGAGATTCTCTCTCTCCCCCTCCCTTTGGCCCTCCCCTGCTCTCTCATGCACTCTCTCTCTCTCTCTCAAATAAATAAGTCTTTATTTTTTTTTTAAGATTTTATTTGTCAGAGAGAGAGAGCACAAGCAGGGGGAGTGGCATGCAGAGGGAGAAGGAGAAGCAGGCTCTCAGAGCAGGGAGCCCAATGTGGGGCTCAATCCCAGGACCTGGGAACATGACCTGAGCCGAAGGCAGATGCTTAATGACTGAACCACCCAGGCACCCCATAAATAAATCTTTAAAAAAAAACCCAGGCACCTCATAAATAAATCTTTAAAAAAAAAAGTAAAAACCTATTTCCACAGAGAAAATAACAGCATTACTCAAAATACCCAAAAGGAAACAATTCATCAATTGATGAATGGATAAACAAAATGTTGTATATCCATACAATGGCATATTATTAAGCCATAAAAAGGAACAAAGTACTGATACATGCTAAAACATGGATAGTCTTAAAAACATAATGCTAAATGAAAGAAACTAGTCTCAAAAGACCTCTAATTGTATCATTCCATGCACGTGAAATATCTAGAAAAGGCAAATCTATAGAAAAGAAAGATTAGTAGTTGCTTAGTGCTGGGGGTGTGATGGGATAGAGTGGAGTATCAGATAAAGGGTTTGGGGTTTCTTTCTGAGACAATGAAATGTTCTAAAGTTGTGAAGTTTGCATACATCTGTGAATATAGGAAAAGGCATTGAATGCTACACTTTAAATGGGGGAATTGTCTAGCATATAAGTGATATATCAATAAAGCTATTAAAAAGAAAAAGAATTAAAAAATACTCTACCATTCAGAATGGCAACCACTCATCATTAATAATAACAACCAATCTTTATGGAGAATTTACTCTCTGGCAGACATGGTGTCTACTGTTTTACATGCCTTATATCAATGAACCTTCACAAACGACCTATGGCATTGGTTCTGGAATTATACCTATTTTGAATATAAAATGTTAAGCAAATTGACCATGGTCACAAAAGGGCTAGTGTTTTCAAAACTTCATAGACTTACCTCAGTGCCTAAGCTTTTAGCCATACCCTGAACTGCCAACCATTCAAGCAATCTAAGTGATACCACAGTGTGAGTAGCTTATCAGATCCAGTTCTCTCTTGGCAGAGAAGCATTCCAACTTTAGATAAATATAGGACAGTTGGAGATGCATAACTCCAAAGGTACACCTTAGATCCATCCTACTTACCAACCACCAGTCTTATGATTAAACCCTATTACACACTGAACTTTGCCTCAGCTTGGAGCCTGCTTTCCAGCAGTAAGTAGAGGGAAATCACACCTTGTTTCCTCATGTCAGTAAGTTCAAAACCCAAATTACTTCTCTGCTGCCATTGTCTTTCCATTGCCACTTTCTTCATCTTGCTTTTCTTGTTTGAACTCCTGCTCATTTTCTCTTCTGCCGGCCACCTGTTTGGATTACATAGAAGACATTACAATTTAGGTCTCTGCTTTAGACTTGGTCCTACTATCAGGAATATATACATATATTTAGAAATATTTAGGATATTTTTTTGAAACGAATAAAAAATTAATACCTTTGGTCAACATAAATGAAAGTTAACAATGAAGGAAAAGATAAAGTAGTTGACAAAACAGGTGGGGTTTTTCCTTAAATGACTTTAAAGAAACATAATCAAGCCATTTATATTTACATACTATTAAAAGCTGGTTCTTTGTTGTTTTAGGAACAGTCATATATGAACATGATAAGAATAAAATCATTCAGGACAGATGATTTTTCTTTTCTTTTAAAGATTTTATTTGTTTATTTATTTATCTGAGAGAGAGAGAATGAGAGACAGAGAGCATGAGAGGGAAGAGGGTCAGAGGGAGAAGCAGACTCCCTGCTGAGCAGGAAGCCCGATGCGGGACTCGATTCCAGGACTTCAGGATCATGACCTGAGCTGAAGGCAGTCGCTTAACCAATTGAGCCACCCAGGCGCCCAGGACAGATGATTTTTCAACATTTAAAGCATCACTGCTAAGTCAGAATGTGTAAGCAGGAGTCGGAGAGAAGCAATGTCACCTAATTCTGCATGCAGATTTATCCCAACAGAAACCTCATGCCTTTAGGAATTATTTCCCATACGAGATTCAGTAAGTGAAACACTCAAGAACAAATGGAAATTCTAATGGCTATTCTTCTACCCAGAATGATTAACCAGCCAGAACATATGGGTATTCACTCTCCATGTGTGTAAGTAGGTATGAGTTAAAAAGAAAGGAAAGAGAGATAGAATATTCTGATTTATTACCAGAATACTTTTTCACAGATATATAAGGACCTTTAAGATGCAAAGAATCTAACAGTGGTGTGGATCTAGCAGTGCTGTTCAATGAGGCAAATGGTGCATCCTCCACCATGGAAAACTAATTAGCAGTTTCTTAAAATGTTAAACATAAGTTTCCACTCCTAGGTATCTAGCCAAGAGAAATTAATGCATTTGTTACATAAATACTTGTATTCAAATTGTCATAACTACATCCTTTATAATAGCCAAAAACTGGAAACAACCCAAATGCTCATCGACCGGTGAATGGATAAACAGAATGTGGTATATCCATATAGTAGAATATTATTCATCTTTGAAAAGGGATAAGGAACTGATGTATCCTGCAATATGGATGAACCTTGAAGACATGATGCTAAATGAAATAAGCCAGCATACAACATATTGTATGATTCACTTATATAAAATGTCCAGAAGAGAGAAATCTGCAAAGACAGAAAACAGATTAGTGACTGCCTAGGACTAGAGGCGGGAATAGGGAATAACAGCAAATAACCATTCGATTTTTTTTCAGGGGGATGGAAATGTTCTGAAATTAGATTGTGGTGATGATTGTTCAACTCTATAAATTTATTAAAAATCACTGAATTGTACACATAAGAGAAATAAATTCTATGGTATATAAATAATATTCCAATAAAACTGTTAAAAAAATCAGTCACTATAGTTTATCACATTAAGAAAAGAAAAGAAAAAATACATTCAGAAAAGGTAGATGACAAAATTCAGTATCTAATAACTGATTTTAAAATTACCTTTTAAAATTTGTCTCCCTACTCCAGATTCCACGTAACCAAAAAGATGATACGTTAGTATCGAATAAGTTATTCTTATTCAAGACAGAAAACCCCAAAATTTCAGTGGCTTAACACAACAAAAATTTATTTCTCTTTCATACTGAATAGCCAACAGGTGTCATCAGCAGGGATTGGGGAATAAAGAAGGACTATATTCACTCGGTGATCAAAAGCCAAGTCTGCCAGAAGATTCATCTTAATACATGTTTCCAACATTTCCAGAGAAGTATAGAGAAACATGGGACATCATGCACTGGCTCATATGGCTTCTTGGAAGTGAAACATCACTTCTGCTCACATATCACTGGCCAAAGTAAGGCACATGACCACAATTAAAATATTCTAGATAAAGGCAAAGCTACCATATATTCAGAAGAGGAGAGGGGTGCCTGGGTGGCTCAGTTGGTTAAGCATCTGCCTTCAGCTCAGGTCATGATCGCAGGACCCTGGAATCGAGCTCCGCGTCAGGCTCCCTGCTTAGTGCGGAGCCTGCTTCTCCCTCTCCCTCTGCTTCTCCCCCTGCTTGTGCTCTCTCCTGCTCTCTCTCTCTGTCAAATAAGTAGATAAAATCTTTTTTAAAAAAAAGTGGAAGAGAAAGGATATATTTATAAACATTTATAAACAATGTGATAAATCTGAATCCTTCCATTAAGTTAGCTATATCTGAGCAGAGTGCAAGGTAGCTCAGAACACACTAACAAAGAACATAGTAGGTTAAGAAAAGTAGATATGTTGGGTTTGGGGGCCACATGATCAGTATTTATATTTAACAAGTTGATACTTTAACAGAAAATCTGATAACCATGGGTAAGCCCTAGATATTAAAGATTTAAAAGAACATTTTAAGATAGACTTACATCTTAGGACTTAAAAGTTATGCTTCAGTAGTTGTTAAGACTTCAAATGGAAAAAAATTTCTACAATATTAATAGGCAGGATATTGCTAGAGTAAGTAGTGTGTTTTTGCCTAATCTGAGGACTGGTCAGATAAAAAAAAAGTAGGACTGTAAAAATAGCAGAACTTGGTTGAAACATTAAAGTCATTCAGTAAATCTTGAATTTTATTACACAGCTATTTATATATCTTTTGAAAAGATCGTATGATTTTATACATTTTTTTCTTAACTATTTGATAATGGTGGTCTATCTACCCCAAGTACTACTGATAAAAAAAGTATATGTTTCTTTATTTTAGCATGCAGGGAAATAACTATGAATTTAAAAGCAAAAGAAATGAGTACTAAGTATAAGTCAAAAAATAGAACAGCACTTTTCCCTATAACAATGATGAAATGTGGGCTGTAATATAAGGGTAAACTTCCTGCAGTAGTAGGTAAAAGAAAATGAACATAGAACACAAAGTGACATCAAATTGTCATATTTTTTGGAAGTTGACTAGCAGTGGTTTACTCTGTTCATTCATGTCAAGCAGTATTTTAAACATAAGGTGAGAGTTTGAAATTATCAGTCAGATATTCATAGATGCCTCCAGAATCCTCATTACCTTTTTGTGACTGGTTAGTGGTTTGACAGGTTTTAATTTGGTTTCACACATCCTTCTCCTAAATAACACGACGTATGTTATTGTGGTATCTTTACCTTAGAGTTCTTTAATGGTACCACATACATTCTAAAAGTTTCTCTTAGACATTTAAATTAGAGTATATTTAAGAAAAAAAAAAGGACAAGTGCGATTTTAAAGTCATTTGGCAAACTGATTCTGTCAAGAAAGCTTAGTTTCATTCTGTTTGCTGAAACAGCCTTTTTTTTTTTTTTTTTTCAGAACTCCACTCTTCTTGTTCTTGTAATACATTTGGGAGGCCTGTCAAGGCCTATCCACTCTCTAAATAGATTTGCAGATTAAATTTTTAACTCTCTTCTCTTCATGCAGATGTATATTTCTGACAAAGAATTGCCCTGAGATGTCAGCTTCCATTTTTCTCACTGGAGAGAAGCAGATAGGTGCGAGCATGGATCCTCGGTTCTCAACCTCATCGGGAAGTTCATGCACACATGTGAAGGCTCCTTCCCAGGACCATGCATCCATCTTTGCATTGTTCACCCATAGGTGTGAGCACAGATCCTCGGTTCTCAACCTTGTCGGGAAGCTCATGAACACATGTGAAGGCTCCTTCCCAGGACCATGCATCCATCTTTGCACTGTTCACCCCTTTCAGATTTCCTGCTCTTACTTTATAAACGTCCCTTTCCTTCAGTGGGTCTTTTTTTTTTTTTTAAATACCTTCAGTGGGTCTTGAAGATAAATGTGTAAGAGACTCAAACAAGAAAATAAATAGAATTTTTATTTTTGTAAATTGATAATCTTAATAATGAGCATATGACAAGGGGCTAAGGGAGTTCAAAGAATAGCATATAGACAAACTTGGGCTACATGGGACTGGTTTACTTTTGCAGATGGTATCTGAGATGGGTACTTCACAGAATCAAAGATGAGTTTGTAGGGGACAAAGAAAGAGAAAGTCATTCCAAGCAAAGGGAAGAACAGAAGTAAAACCATGAATTTGTGGAAATAGCATGGTCGGTATAAAGATCTTTAAAAACATGGGGTATATTAAATTCCAAAGAATTAGATAGAAGTGGCATTTCCTGTAATGTCCTGCAGAGCTGACCTGCATTCAGTCCTAGGAAAGGGGATGAAATTACCCTTGCCAATGGCAAGACCCGTGTAAGGCCATGTGCTTCGGCATTTATCTACACTTTTCTGTTCACATAGCTATCCAGGTTGTAGAAAGAGTCTATCTGGTAACAAGGAAACTTAAAGCAGCACCTCCACTACCCATGAGTGAAAAGAGGGCAAAGAGTGAAAAGTCTGACTTCTATGTTAAAAATTTCATATGCAAATTTCAATATTTTAACACAATAATTGAAGCAACACCTCTCACAGATGACCTTGATCATTTACTATGATTCAAAATCACAAAAGTCATTCCAGAAGTGGGAGTGTGGCCTCTTAAGAGTGACTTTTACTATTCAGAGAGAAATGGCATTGAATTCTAGTCTTAAAGAGTGAACATGAGATAGCCAAGAAGAAAGTAGATGAAAATATGGCATTCCAGGAGAGGGGAACTGAATGTGTAAGGTGGAAAAGTCTGGAAAAGCATGATGACTTGAGAGATGCAAGAATTTTAATGTAGTTACAGCAGGGAGAAGAGAAACATGATGGGAAATTCTAAGTTGATTCATTATATAAGCATCAGCTAGCTACATATCACAATGAGTAGTATTGATCAAAAAGAAATTCCATACCCTTGTGCACTGTTGGTGAGAATAAAAATTATGGAAAAGTATAGATATTCCTTTAAAAAATCAGAACTAGTTCTATCATAGGATTCAGCAATCCTACTTCTAGGTATATATCCAAAGGAAATGAAATCAGTGTCTCAAAGACATCTTTGCACTCCCATGTTCATCAAAACATTATTCACAGTAGCCAAGTTTATGGAAAAAAAACTCAATGTCTGTCAGTGGATGAATAGATAAAATGTGGTGTGTGTATATATATATATATATATATATATATATATATATATATATACAATGGAATATGTTTCAGCCATAAGAAAGAAAGAAATCCTGCCATTTGTGACAACTTGGATGAATCTGGAGGCAATTATGGTGAGTGAGATAAGCCAGAGAAAGACAAGTATTATATGATCTTACTTGTATGTGGAATCTTTAAAAGAAAAAGTCAAACTCATAGAAGCAGAAAGTAGAATGATGATAATGATAAAGAGGGGCTGGGGTGGGGTGGGAATGTAGGATGAATAAGTCTAGCGAACTGTTGTAACACATGTTGACTATAGTTAATAATACTATATTGAATATTGGTAATGTACTAAGTAGATTTCAGCTTTTTTGTGTTCTCATCACAAAAAAGATGGTAATTACATGAGGTGACATGTTAATTAGCTTGAATATAGTAATCATTTTACTGGGTATATGTAGATCAAATCATCATGTTGTGTACCCTAACTACATACAATCTTTTAAATAATGAATTAATTGATTCCATGAAACGAAATAAGGAAAAATAAATGATTAATAATAAACACATAAAATATGAGTTCAAAGATGATATGGGCCAAAATATGTGGTTTATATTTTGGAAACTGTCATTTTAAGAGAAATATTATATATGCTATATGTTGCTATAATGTATAAGTTATGTGAAGACACAAGTAAAACATGGTAGAAGAAACTGAAGATCCTACATTCTTGAAATCACAACGATGGAGCAGGGCAGAGAGGAGTAGGAATCTGACTTATTTGGAGCCGAAAAATGACAAAAAATAGATTAAGAAAACAGTGCTGCTGTGCCCCAATATGGAAATTCTTCCTAATGCTATGACATTATAATGAAGAAAACTACATGCATATTAATTATTCAACTAAAACGCCTTCAAATTCCTCTTTGTCCCCAAATATGAAGCTCACAGGAGTGCACAAAATTCACTTCTGCTCTTTTCTAGCAATGATGTCATCCCAAATATAATAATGGTAATAACAAAAATAATCAGCAATACTAGCTAACATCCATTTAGAAACTACTATCCTTCAGGCCCTGGTTTTTTTTTTTTAAGATTTTTTATTTCTCCCTCTCACTCTGGCCCTCCCCCCTGCTCATGCTCTTGCTTGCTCGCTCTCTCTCAAATGAATAAATTGGGTTTTTTATAAATTTTACTTATTTATTTGAGAGAGAGAGAGAGTGGAACAGGGGGAGGGGCAGAGGGAAAGGCAGACTCCCTGCTGAGTGAGGAGCCCTACACGAGGCTTGATCCCAGGACCCTGGGATCATGACCCAAGCAGAAGGTAAGATGCTTAATGAACCAAGCAACCCAGGCGCCACATCCGGCACTGTTTTAAACAATTTATACTGATTAACTCATTTGATCCTCACACAATCCAGTGGTTTTATTATCCTCATTTTAGAGATGAGAAGATAGAGGTTCAAAGGAGTTAGATAATTTTCCAACGGTCAGACAGTTCTTGAGTCGTAGAGCTGAGATTCAAACACAGGAATCCTGGCCCCAGAATATAAGCAAATAAACTGAATCCTTAAATAACTCTTTGTACATCCACACATATCACCTATCTTGCTAGTGGCCTTCAGGATGTGGAAAGAGACTTTAGAGGGTGCAGGAAAGGGGAGTCAGCAGGTCTATTTGCCAAAGTAGTACACACAGCTCAGGACTCATATTGTCGCAGAGTATATTCTCTTATCCGTTGCCCTAGTTTCAGGAGTAGCCCTAGGAAGCCACATTTTTATAATGGGGCCTCACCACACCTGGCTACAGCTGATAGGAACAAATATGTATACCTAAACTAAGGAGAACGAGTACACTGATAACCGGGGACCAGATGCTCTTATTGGAATTTGAACAAAGGGCCTTGGCACGCCATGAGCTTGGGTTGTTGGCCATGTGTAAGCAGAGAAAACTGGAGTTATCAGTAAGTATCTTATGGTTGTTAGCCACAGGAACTGACTAAATTAAATGTCTAAAGAGAATTTGTTGTTAAGGGAACTGGTTACTTCACAGAATCAAAAAAAATTGAAGCAGCTCTGAGGTCTCTCTAAATAAGGACTCAAGTCCCCCTATAATATTATTGTCAGAGGGATGCCTGGGTGACTCAGTCAGTTACACGTCCGACTCTTCAGCTCAGGTCAGGATCTTTGGATTGTGAGATCAAGCCCTGCTTCAGACTCCGAGCTGGCGGCAGAGCCTGCTTTAAGATTCTCTCTCTCCCTCTGCCCCTCCCCCTCCTCTCTCTCTCTTCCTCTCTAAAAAATATATCTATATATATATATAATATATAAATATATAGTCAGAAAAATTTGTCAGCTTTAATCACATTTAGAGTGTTGCTCCAAATTCAGATCCCTAGGAAAATAGAACATTATGGTCTAGTTTAAGTCACAGGCCAATCCCTTGTATAAAGCTGGGGGGCACTGGCTATTTTCAGGAGGCCCAGAAAGAAAAAATAGAGCTCCATTATTAAGGGGAAGGGGCTTTGGGCAAAAACAACAGATTCCTCTATGCTTTGTCTAAAGAGAAGGAGGGAGGGAGAAAGCAGAGATGCGAAGACCATGTTGATGTGTCGCTTGGAAATCTGTGAGAGATGCAAAGTAAATCCCTGAGTGAGAGAGAGAGGGAGAAAAAGAGAGAGAGGACCGTTCCATTTCCAACTCCATTCCTACGAGGTATGGGTATGCACCATTTCCAACATCTGTAAACTGCCCTGTATCCTTATAATAAATCCCACTTCACTTGAGCAAGCCTGAGTGGGTTTCTGGTCCTAATACACAAAGAGCCTTATTAAAAGAACCAGCCCTACCTTAACATGAGGAATGTAGTGGTAAGAGACAAAAATCTGTTTTTGAAGAACTCACCCTCTAATGGGAAAAATCATTATAAGTACCAAGAGCAAAGTAAATACAGAAGTGAGCCATGTTGGTCCACCTCCTTAACAAAAGCTGGGGGCTTCAAGAAAGGCCTCATGAAGTCCCTAATGGCCAAAGTTCGTTCTGAAGGATGACCTGGAGTGAGCCAACTAAGGAAGGAAATAATTGAGAACCAACAAAAGAACAGATGAATAGAACAGAAACCTGAGAGTGGGGCCTATGGGAGGCAGAAGAAGTTCAGCATGGCTGGAAAAAAAGAAGACGGAGAGAAGTTTGCCAGATGAGGTCTGTTCAGGAGGTTGAATACTATAATTAAGAAAATGTGGGAGCCATTGCAGCCATTTTATTTTTTTTAAGACTGATTTATTTATTTGAGAGAAAGAGAGCAGGGGGAGGGGCAGAGGGAGAGGGAGAAGGAGGAAACTGACTCCCTGCTGAGTGGGGAGCCTGATGGGGGCCTGATCCCAGGACTCTGAGATCATGACCTGAGCTGAAATCAAGAGTGGGACGCTTCTCTGACTAAGCCACCCAGGAGTCCCCGAAGCCATTTTAATTTAACAGCTGTATCAGACACAAATATCTTGTAACTCCTTCATTTTGAAGGTGTTGGCTGACTGCTAGACAGGACAGGGTGGTCACCCATCCTAGGAGTGCTGCACAATCAGTCTCTGCCACTTCCTGACTTGCATAAAAACAATACATTGCAAGCGATGGAATTTGGCAACTCTTTCTGAATCCGAATCTGACCACAAAGTTTCTGAATAAAAAAGTCCCAGAGTTCAGAACTGGCTTTTCATGGAATGAACATTGAATAATGGGACGCAGGAAAACAGGGTGGTTAAAATTCCCCCCTTTTTTCTTTCTCCTAGTGAACCAAACACAGAACAATTTGTGTATCTAATCCTAGCTGATCACTTTGTATTGGACCATTTTGATGCTTCACATCTTCTCTAGCTTACTGTCCTTTCTTCTCTCTCCACCATTGGTTGGCATCTCCCACATGGATTATCCTTTTTTTTTTTAAGATTTTATTAATTTATTTGAGAGAGAGAGATGGGGGTAGGGGCAGAGGGAGAGAGCTGAACGTGGAGCCTGACGTGGGGCTCAATCTCAAGACCCTGAGATCATGACCTGAGCCGAAATCAAGAATCAGACATTTAATTGACTGAGCCACCCAGGGACCCCAGATTATCCTTTCAATGCTTGCTTCAGTCTCTGTTTTCTGGAGGACCACTGTTAAAAAGTAAGGTGTCTAATTTGTATTTTAGAAAGATCACACTATAATTACTGACTTGGATGTGGGAAGAAAATTAGGAATTGATTGCAGTAATACAGGTAATAACTGATGAGTTATTTGAATTATCTGGTGACAGAAACAGTAGAGAAAAGAAAAGTTAAATATAAAAAGCTAAATTTATAGCACTTGGTAATAGATGAAATATAAAGGATAAGAGATGAATAAATGAAGGATGGCTAAGTAGATAGTTGGAGATGCAGTTCTCTGAGATAGGATGAATTGAAAGGGTGTGATACAATATTCTGGGGACTACAGTAGATTTATAGACAGGGTCGTCTGGCAGAAGACAGGGGGATGCTAATGTCATCTTCTGAAAGGAAAAAATAGTAATCAAAAAAAATCTTCAAAGAAACAACCCTTTAAGTGAGTCTTGTAACTAGGAGTTTTCTAGTCTGAAATTTGGGAGAAAGACATTTTGAACATTATCCTACCTAGGATATACTTGTAATTTTTTAAATATTGTTTGTAAATAAGTAGTACATGCAAAGAGTTCAAAAATCAGAAGTTATAAAAGGGCATATAGTGAAAATTCTTCTTCTTGCTTCTGACCTCAAATCACTGGTTCCTTAGAGACAAATGTTGCCTGCTTTTACATATCCTATCAGAGATATTTGCACATAAACAAATAGATGTACATATTTTTGTTTTACACTTTTTTACACAAATGGTACCTTACTCTACACACTGAGACAGTCACACTGAGTTTTTTACTTAATACATCAGTACTTAAAAATCTTACATTGCACCAATATACCAGATTTATTTAACCAGTCCTTCCCACTTATGGTCATTTATTTCCAATCTTTCACTATTCCCTGTGAATTTATAATGCTTACATGTACAAAATTCAATCAATAAAGAGAAAGAGAAAAATTAATTCTTCCAAAGTGCCAGCACCCAGAGTCAACATAAAACAAATTTTTAGGGGCGCCTGGGCAGCTCTGTCAGGTAAGCGTCTGACTTCAGTTCAGGTCATGATCTAGAGTTGTGAGATGGAGCTCTGTGTCGAGCTCTGTACTAAGGGGTGAGTCAGCTTGAGATTCTCTCCCTCTCCCTCTGCCCCTCCTCAGCTCATGCTCATTCTCAGTGGGGAGTGAACTTCTCCGTCTCCCTCTGCCCTTCCTCTCTGCTTGCGCTATCTCTTTCTCTCTCAAATAAATAAATAAAATCTTTCAAAAAACACAATTTTTAGTAAGTAATCTTTTAGATATCTTTCTGCATAGACACAATAAGATATATATTATAATAAACATTTCTACCTCCTAGCCTAGTAGTGGGGAAAGCATCTGAATTAAAGCAAAATGATTCAGGCCTGGGTCTGTAACAGGGATGCTTTACAATGTAAACCAAGGCAGGATGACAGTAAGTTTCTTTTAACATCATAATCCAATTTGCAAGAAATAGAATCAAAGCCCTGAAACAGGGATAGGTAAATTTTTCATGTAATTCACATTAGGGAGATTAGGGGGGAAATTTACCTTGCAACTTTGCTTACCTGATATTCTGGGCTGAACCCACATTTTTCTGGTTCCCATATCCTCCCATTTCTTGGTTTACTCCTAGATTTTGCTGGAACACATCCACAAGTAGCTACCTATGACAGAGTACGTTGGAAGTAAATTTTCTTACTGTTGGTAGTCAGAAAATATTCTTCATATTTAAAAATAGTTTGATAAAGCATTTGTCTGATTTTAGATTTTAAGGTTAAAAATCATTTCCCTTGGAACTTGGAAGGTTTTGTCTCATTAACTTTAAGCTTCCTGGCTTACTTTGGCAAATCTGTGTCTGTGTGATTCATATTGCTTTATAGAGAACATATTTTGATGCTATTTTGAGTATGTGTGTGGAACTGTTTGCAGCAAGTGGTTACCATATTGGACAGCACAGATCTAGAGCCTCATTACTTTCAGGGCTGGGAAAATTTCTTCTATTATTTCTTTTTATTATTTTTAAGGCTTTATTTATTTATTTGAGGGGGGAGGGGCAGAGGGAGAGAGAGAATCCCAAGCAGACTCTGCACTGAGCAGGGAGCCCAACTCAGGGCTCTATCCTATGACCCTGAGATCATGACCTGAGCTGAAATCAAGAGTTGGATGCTTAACCAACGGGGACTCAGGTGCCCCTCTTCTATTATTTCTTTAATAATTTCTTCCCCTTGGTTTTTCTCTTCTTTTGAGAATTATTTTAAAGGATAACCCTTCATGTCTCTTTTATTTCTTCTGTTCTCCCTCTCGCTGTCTTTTTGTTTAACTTACTGACAGAGATTTCTTCTACTTTATATTACTTCTCTCTGACTTTTGTATTTCAGGAATTGTTCTTTGATTTTTTTTCTTATTTGTCACAACTTCTTGGTCTTCTTTAAAATTATGATTCAGGGCGCCTGGGTGGCTCAGTCGTTAAGCATCTGCCTTCGGCTCAGGTCATGGTCCGAGAGTCCTGGGATCGAGTCCCACATCGGGCTCCCTGCTCAGCGGGAAGCCTGCTTCTCCCTCTCCCACTCCCCCTGCTTGTGTTCCTGCTCTCACTGTCTCTCTCTGTCAAATAAATAAATAAAATTATGATTCAGTGGTGCCTGGGTGGCGCAGTCAGTTAAGCATCTGCCTTCAGCTCAGTTCATGATCCCAGGGTTTTGGGATCGAATCCCACCATCAGGCTCTCTGCTAAGGGGGGAGTCTGCTTCTCCCTCTGCCCTTCCCCCCTGCTTATGATCTCTCTCTCTCTCAAATGAATAAATAAAATATTTTAAAAACTAATAAATAAAATTATGATTTAATACTTTTACAAACATCTTTTATTAGAACTTCATTACATCTGGCTACTCTAATATAATTGTTTTTCCCCCACCACAGTGCCCCTCTTTCATGTTGAAGAATTTTCTCAAATATTTGATGATCCTTGATTGAATATTCATAATGACAAGGCACTAAGCCGCTGATTATGAGCTTTGTGTTCCTGAATTATTGACTTTGCATTTGGATCTAGGATCATCAGAATGCCAGCCAATTTGTTAGGGGAGCACAAAAATACAGAGCGTGAAGCTCTTTTCTCTGAGGCCATTCACTTTCTTCTAAGAAGAAACCTCCAATTTCCTACCTGTGATTTGGGGCAGATCATATGAGATCATATGAGGGGGAACAGACATATGACTGTATTACAATATATATTTTGGATGAGGGAGGGGCTGTGAGTCAGCTATCCCACATATACATTTTCAACAAGTCCTATTTTTATCCACATTTCTCACCTTGCACTCTGGTTTCTCTTGGATCTAAGCCTCTGTGAGATTCTCAGAGGCAAGTTGACTCTTTTGTCCATATTCTCCTCTTTGCCCTATTACATGAATTACCACACTTATCTGCTTTTCATCTTCCAGAATTGCTGAAATCTCTCAATGCCCGAAGCACACTCTCTTCTTCCTCAACTTTTATCTAGTATTGTCTAATTCTATCTGCTATTATCTACGTCTATAAATTTACATGTTTGTTCCCTCTCTGGCATTTCAGAGGGATCTTTAGAGGAAGAGAGATAAAGAGATGCTCTATCTCTCATCTTCCAAGAGGGGTCTCTATTTTTCTTTCCAAACTTAAGTTTAGAGCTAATATCACTAATTTTCCAGATCACTATTGGTCTAAAATTCCCTAGATGGCTTAACCCAGGTCACCGGCACCACCCTTACAGACTGGTTTGGAATGACTGCATTCATGCCCAGAATATTCATTTTTTAACAGACACTCACACGTTTATTCAAATATAGTGGTCCTTGAACACCCTGAGGAAAACTGACCCTGATAAACTGAAGTCTGACAAAGGATGTTTTAGAATAGTTGAGTGAACAGAGGTGGGGGCTTCCAAACGATTGAGAAGTTTTCAATTGTTTCCCGGTTTGGTACTTACATCTACTCTATTTATAAACAGATAATTGTGGTTTGTAACATTTCTGCTTTTATTAAGACCCCCTTTGTGACCTAATATATAGTCCTTTAAAAAAAGTTTCATGGACATGTAAAAAAGTTGTGTTTTCTTCATGACAAAATTTTAACATGCTTATTAGATTAATGATATTAATTCTATTAACTAAATTATTTAAAATATCTATAGCATCACTTAAAATTTGTGTTCCAGATTTATCAAGAAATCAAGGGTATATTAATATTTACCACCATTATCACTGTACATTCAATTCTTACAATACCAGAACATAGTTTCAAATATTTCTCTGCTACATAATTTGAAACATGTAAGTGCATTACACTTGTAATTTTTCTTCCGTCATACTTGTTTTTTTTTTAAGATTTTATTTATTTATTTGACAGAGAGAGACACAGTGAGAGAGGGAACACAAGCAGGGGGAGTGGGAGAGGGAGAAACAGGCTTCCCGCTGAGCAGGAAGCCCGACGTGCCGCTTGATCCCAGGACTCTGGGATCCCTGACATGAGCAGAAGGCAGACGCTTAACGACTGAGCCACCCAGGCGCCCCCTTCCGTCATACTTTTTAATCATTACTTTTAACATGTTTTTTTCCCCCTTATATTTTAAGCTTTTAACTTGAACTCAACTTAAAATAACTTGATTATTGATTATTTTCTGGTTTGTTTGTATTTCTTATATTTCTACTTGTAAACTGAGGGGGTTTTTTTTGTTTTGTTTTAGGTGGTAATCACTTTTGTTCTTAACCCAATTTCATGTTCTTTTTCTTTTAAAACTATATTTATCCCAAAATATATATATTTCATATGATATTTAACATACATGTTATCCTACATATTTTTTGCTTTCAGTCTTATACTTGTCATTTTATTTCTATTGTAAATAGTTTATTTTTCCTATCTTTGGCAATAGGCCTTTATTCTTTAATTTCTCCTTTAAAAATTCCAAAATACAGTGTTTTGTTGTTCATTTGGTTTTTTAAGTGATTATTTTTTCCTTTTAAAAATTATATTCCTTTTTTCTCAGTTTAACCAGGAAATTGAAATAGTGTCTGTTAATTTCTCAGTATGAGAAATATAAATATTAGCTCACTTTTTCCATGAAGAGTTATGTTTTGCTTTGCTTGGTTATATATTTGGATTATGCATATAAATCTAGATACTTGGGTATCTCTCGTGGTATGTATGGTATGTAGCTACATTGATTTTTAGTATCAATATAATGTTGCTAGGAATCCTAGAAAGCTGGACCAGGTAGACTGCATAATATCAACTAGCACTCTGTTTAGCGCTATTATCTAGGGACTCATAAAAATGATGCATCCATTTAAAATTTATTTTAACTTATTAAATATTAATATTCATTCATTCTCCATCAAACTTTGAGGTAGGGCCTAGATCTTTTCTTTGAGTATGGATCTCCTGATTGAAGTTACTATTTTTAAAGCAAAAACCATGCCCACAAAGTATTGTCTAGTATATTTAGTTTGGATTTCTTTAGAATTGAGTGTCTTGATGAGATGTAAGCAATGTGTAGAGAATTGAAAATGTTGACTGTTTTTCTATCTTATTCACATGAGGGCTTGAAATCTTTTACTGCAATTTATTTTATCAAGTATTCTTAAAATATTCAACAGTTTTTGTAAAGACAAATATTTAGCCTAGATCTTATTGGGTGATATAACACTTATACTGTATAATTACAGTGAAAAGTACAAATTTGGGGAAACAGAACTAACTTTCGATAACCATACATCTCAATTGGTGGAAGCAGAAATGCATGGCTATTAGCGTGAAGGTTATTAGCTGCCAGCACAAGGGAGTTTCACCAAAGGAAAAAAGAGCTGATTAAAGTAGAGGCCAATAAATACCTTGACTTTCTTATCACTAGAACATTATCTAAAATCCAAGGGTAGAAATAAATCACAAAATGAGAGAAAGCCTAACAAGAAGCAGAAAGTATAAAAAAGGAAAATTGAAGAAACAGAAAAGGACAAAAGAAGATCATACGTTGAAGGCTTCATTCAAGCTTACTTGAGCCATTAAATGCATGGATGCATTTTATTATTGTTGTTTGTTGTTTTCCCCCAACAACTTGACCTGCTACGTAAGATTCACAAAGCAGCACATCACAGAAACGTTATTAAAAGATATTATTTGTAAAGATAACAATTTAGTTTTTAAAAAGGCTAAGATTTAATAAAATGATATTATTCACATGTCCAAAATCTGTGCTAAAATTTTCACTAAAGCATCCTCTCCCACATTCCCTGCAGTGTCCGTGTGGGTGGAGAGTATAAAACCCTTCACCAAGAGATATTACTTAACAATTTTGAGAATATTGTGGGTGAAATTCCAATAACAGGTAAAACTTTCAGGTCGAATAAAATATATTCCATTTTTTTATAATGAACTCTTTGAAATCAAAACTCTTTGAAATCGAAACACTTTTATTTGGTAAATACATCACCAAATTCATCAAAACAGAATTTCATATTGACCCTACAAATGAAATTGGAATTTTCTCTAGATTAAAGTTCCCATATACTATATATCCTTAAGGGGGAAAAAAGGGCATTGGTAACCCATCTCACGGAAACTAAATAAAATGAGTGACTTACTGTCTTAACTAATGGAATCACATTTCTTGATGTTTACTACTATTAGTAGTATTAAGTCAATATTACTATTCTCTAGTATTACCAGTATCTCTAGTATTACTAGTCACAGGTTGTGGAGATGTATTAAGTATCAGATGGTCACTATCCTGAGGCCGCTAAGAGTCTAATAAGAACAAAAAGGCAAATTTCATGAGAAGTTAACAAAGAAGCCAAAATAATATGGGATAAATACCAAGTATGCCATCTAGAAAATGTAGTGTCAAAGAACTTAGCATCTTTACATCCTTACTCATTGAAGATGTAAAATATAATTATGCCTATAAAACATCAATCCACATTCTGTTAATGATTTCACAGCTTAATCAATTTCTTAGTGATTGCGGGGGTTTGTTTGGTTTGGTTTTACTGTTTTGCACTTTACCTATGTGACTGCTGAAATCGTTTACACCACCTCTGTGTTAGGCAGCAGTTTATGAAAATAGCTATGGAAAAACATATGTACACTTCATTGTGCCTGGTAGTTTTGCAATTTATAGCCCTTGTAAACTAAGCATCCAAATGGTATCTTGATAGCCTTTATAATAATAAACCAAACACAGTTACAATCGACATTTTTCCTGGATTAATTTGTTCGTTTGGTGATCTATATCTCTCACTCTTATCTGTTCCATGTCAGAACCCTTTGTTCTACAAGATTCCTTTTCTTGCAGTATTGATCCTTATTGATCTTAACCTAGTACAATAGTGAATAATTAAATATTTCCTCAAAGAAACAAGTCTTTCCTTCTTTTCAATATGACCTTCACCTGATGTTCAAATAGTTCCAACATTACTGAGGAATCTTTTTGGTGCAAATTTGACCTCTGTTGTCCTACTTTGAAAATGCACTTGATTTCTAACAAGAGCTTTTAGAAATGTAACAGTGCTGATTTGTTAGATAATGAAATCCAAATTGTTCTAGAAAAAGGTGCAATTATACAGCATGTAATACACAAATAAATTGACTTAATGTTACATTATAATGAAAACTGTGCAAAATCCTCTACACAAGCACAATAAAATAATAAAAAGTAATAGAACAGGTAATAGATGTAAAATAAATGCTAAAAAAGTAGTTCAAATCATTTTCATACCAGTCAAAAGATACTGAGGAGGGCGCATCCAATCACAATAAAACACCAGAATGAAACACTTCTAAATAGTAATATAAATTTTTGTGGACACTTCATGTCCCATGATGTGGAATTGACATATAGTTTGATTTTCTTTTTCCTAATGTAAGCCACAGTTTTACAGTCCTAGTGAAAACATTTTATTGCTGGGGATGTATTAGACATGGTTCATTTCCTTTCTCAGTATGGCTTTAATTTTCCACATCCATGGCTTGACACAGACCCAAACACCAGAAGATGGGTGTCTGCTATAAACTGGTTTTCTTTGATTGCTTTACAACTTAATCTATAGTTCATTCCATTAACCCTTTCCATTTTAATGCTGCCAAGTCTCCCAGCTCCTTAATATCAAGATAAACTTCCCCAAACATTGATGTTTATTCTGGTTTCTCTTGCCCAGAGAATCATGTGCTGTGTTGACGGAGGGGGCAAAAAACAAAAACAAAAACAAAAACAAAACAAAACCGGGGGGATGTTTCTTTCCTAGTTGACTTTTTCGAGGCCTTGGGTAATTGCAAGATAATTGACACTTTACAATGGTGGAGGGGTTCCCTTTTGCTTCATAATAAATACATTCACCGTTATTCATTCATTGGGTTCGGTTATATCCATCCTCATCTGCTGAGCCAAGAAAGTGCCACTGTCATTCTAACTTCCTCCTCAAATCCCGGATCTTTCAGAGGGTGTGGGGTGGACGGCAGGGAGGAAAATCCTTCCCCGGCTGCGGTGTTGTCACATCCCATATTCTGTTCCTTCCGGCGGAGAAAGTGTATCTGGGAGGGTCACCGGATCAGCCTGTGCCTCCAGGCGGCTCGCCTCAAGTACAAAAGACTCGACTCAGCTCACGTTAGTCTTCTAGGTGGCCTATCGGTGGTGACGGGCTGCCACCGCGGGCCGTGGGCGAGCAGTGATGACTGCCTTGAAATGCTAAGTGCTTAATTAAGGACCTTTCATATCAGTTATTGAGGCCCATGTCTCCCATAGCCCTGGGCATTGTACTTTACCAAGGGCTCCCTGGAGCCAGGGCCAACGTCATCGCAGTGACAAGTAGAGAAAGAGAGCGAGCGAAACAAGTGGTTTCAATCCTCACCGGAGCCTTCCCCAAATCTAAATACAATCCGACAGCTGACTAGTCATAGTTGGCCGACTCCTAAAAATATACTTTTTTCATGTTCACGGAAATACAGCAAACTTGTGTCTCTCTCTCGCAGGGATGGAGCGTGGAATCCTAGGAGGAGGTCAAATCTCATTTGGGGCAGCCACGGAGCCGGCAGCGGGCAAAAGCCTCTTTTCCCCCTTGCTCACGAGACAGCTAGCTGCACCATGGAGGTCGTATTTTTCTGCTTGATGCCTTTCCCCCCATTTTCAGTAGTCCTGGTATTATTTTCAAAATCCATCTTAAATAGTGTATGATGGTGAACAACTCTGCTTCTGGCTTTTGGCCATTTTGCCCTTTTAGAGTGGAACTTCCAAGTTAACTACCTGCAAGGACTTCAGTATAACTCTGCTGCCAAATATTGTTGCAGTTACTAAATAATGGGAGATAAGTAAAAAGAGCCACAGCTGCTGGTGGGATTTGTTATCTTGACTAATAGCAATATAACTGATAACTGACAGGTGAAAGGTGATCAATTTTAAAGCAAAATGTAGGAGGAATACAGACTGCCTACACCTAACAAAGTAAAAACACAGAGGCCTCACTCATTAAAAAAAAAAGGCTACTGTTGACCAGCACATGTGATAGAATACAAACTCTATATTTTAAAATTAAAATAGAAAAAGCATTAGCAAATGATTTTTGACTGTGACTAGAAATGAACAGACTCTGGCAAAGAGAGTATCTGTGAAACAATGTGGCTGATGTTACACTGCAGTGTTGAGGCATCATAGCTAAAATTTTTAAAACAAAAGAATGGGGACCACTTCTACTCTCTGTGTAGAACCACATGAAAAGACATTTCTTAGTGTCAGAATGTTTCCGAATCAAATGCTAGCTACCACTATCTCTCCCTCATACACTTGGGGTTCACTTGCTAACTTAATTTCTTATCCTCTCATTGAGAAATGTTTATATAATTACATGTATATATATTATAGTTATATTTATGCACATACAAAGAGATGCATATTAATATCTAGAAGACGATCATAGATTTCCATTATGTTTTTTCAGACAAAGTAAAGTTGTCTATAAACAACAGCTCATGAAACTGAGCCTCTGGAGACAGTTGGAATTTCAAGGTTGACACTCTCTACTGGTTCTAAATGATCAGGTTAATAGCAGAGTTGGGATGGAGGGTCATAACATTATGTCTTTATTTGTTTCTGGGGTGAGTAGGAAAGGGCTCTTGGGTGATTTACCATTTACAAGTCAGAAGTGAGTTTTAACTCTTAAGATGTCTGCCTTCAGCACTGTACACACCCATTAGATTTCAGTATTTCCACCTCGGAAGCTATTTTTATCTAAAGTCCACTTTATCCACTTTGGAAGCTACTTTTATCTAAAATTACACCTCAGCATTTAAATCTCAGCCACTGCCTCTCCGCACATCTCCACGTTGAAGGGATTAGTCATAACATTTTTAGTTGCAGAAATGGCCTGTGCAAATCAGAGCAATACCTTCATGCATATCAAATATTCGCCCCACCCCCACCTTTCCACACTAGCTTTCCAGAGAATGAAATTACTGAAGCAATTACCTTAAACCTTAGCTCCTAGAACTATCTACAGGGTAACATCTACAGAAAGGGGCAAGCAGGAAACTCATTCCAGGAAACAAACAAACAAACAAAAAAACACCATGCAAAATATTACAATACACTTATTTGTAGCAATTTACTTTTGTAGTAAAATTCTATATTGATGTAGAATCTGTTCTTTAAATATGTCAGCCTCAAGGTACTATGGCTCTGCTGGTAACCATAGGAAATCCTGAATCTGTAACTCAGGACTTAACCCTATCTATCTTCTAATTTAATACAACCAAGCCTCCTAGGTTTCATTGAGGGACTGTTGAGAGCATCAAAGAAAGTAAAACATGTGAAAATCTCTGAGAAACACACAGTGAATTCATAAATATGACTTTCTCTTCCTTTTTTACTTCTAAGAGAGAAAAAATAAATAATCTATATATTAGAGAGATGAGTAGCTCTCTCAAGAAATGCAAACAATATAGTGAGTATAGCTCAATGATACGGACCTTAAAGGGGATATTTTAGAATTTGAAAAGTCCAGCATTATTATCTTTTTATTGTCTGTCATTAGAATTCAACAGGTGATAGTTCAACTTTCTAAACCTCTTTGGTTAAGTTTAAGAACATGAATATACGAGACTGAATAGTAAATATAGCTGGTTTAGCCATGACTTAGCTTTACAGCAAAGAACAAAAACATTGGTTCTCGTGTCCTAGTAAAATGACAGTCTGGCTGCATTTGAACCTGGTCATGCAGATATTACCTTTGCCACTCATTTGAATATTTTATCGAATACCTTCCTAAGTGCCACACAGAGCCCAATTTGGGGGGAAGGGAGGGTTGGGAAGAGTACTGATACCATGAGATAGATATAGACAAGATTTTATGAAAGAAACTAGATATTTGGGTGGGGCTGTGGTTGTGAGAAACCCATAGAACTTTCCAAGAAAAGTGTAGATTTTACCATTTAAAGTTGGTTTCAAGAATCCAAATCTTTTTTTTTTAAGAATTACCATCTGACATCCGTATGCTTGCATCAGCCTTAGAAATATTCAGCATCTCCATTTACCTATCTGTAAAATAAAGCTCACACCACTAGCCGACATTAGAATTTAATTATAACTAAAGATTAATTGTAGAAAATGTCATAAGAGAAATTTAATTCTTACCTCAAAGTCAAATGGGTACAAATAAGTCATAAATATTTATATGATTTTAAAACACTGCATTATTAAATCAAGAATAAATACAAAGTAAAATCAAATCCTTAAAATCCAAACCATATGATTTTTCTTTCCATCTTCCACTCACTTGCACCTCAATTTACAGAAAGGCACAACTTGCTTTTTCATATGTGAATACACAAATACTAAATATAGTTATGTTTATTTTATTGCTCATTATTTTATTTGCATATTAAATGTTTACCCTTGAGTTAAATTATTTGCTAAGAATTTAACCTGACCCCCTAAAATCTGTGTCTATCTAGTTGGAAGAAAAAATATAATACTTTGAATCATTATTCATTTGCATTTAACGAGCTTTTACATCACTAAAACAGAAACCCAAAAATGTCAAATACTTTCAGTACTACTCATAAAACTTAATTTGGCAGATCATTTTCTGAGCGGGTTTCAGTACAGAAACAGAAAATACAGAAGTACTGTTGTTTTGTGCGCCAAAAAACACTGAATCCATTAAACGAAACAAAGTCAAAAATGGATGGAGTAGTACTTGTGAATCAGGTCAAATTCTGGTGTAGACGCAGAATTCCGGGGTCTGATTAAATTCCAGAGAAAGAGAGCCGGAGAGGAAAAGAGAAAGAGTGAGAAAGAGAGATCACTAAAAAGATTATTGATAATTCAAAGGCCTGGCGCCCGCACTCACTCAGCAGTGTGATACTGACAATTATTAACTACAAAACTGTGGTCGCAGCGTCCGGGTAACTAAACTATCACCATGGGGCTGAGCAGCGGGCCCGCGTTCCACGGAACGCGTTTTCCTGCAGCAGGCGTTACCCATGACAGCTACAATCAAGAGTGGCGGCAGGCAGCTGCCTTGCTCCAGGCCACATTCAATTATGTCGGACTGCATTAGTCCCTGGCGAAGCTGTCACCTTCTAGCCTGTGAAGTGCTACCATGAAGAGGCTCCTGAAGTCTCTCCAGTCCCTTGCTTAGGGTTTCAGGGGGAAGGAAGGGAAACAATGTTGGGAGGGGGGGAGACCATTATTACTCTGATTGCTTGCAGCATTCATTTTGCTCTCAGAGTAGGGGGAAAAATAGCTTAGGTGAGCTGGATTCAAGAAGTTGTCTGGTGTTGGACAATTGCAGGGTTATCCGCCCCCTCCACCTCCTCCAACAAGTAGCTCTTTTTCAGGAGCAGTGCCAGGAGAGTGTCCTATCTTGAGGATTTGAGAGTCACTGAGTGGTTCACCCTCCTTGGGAGAGAGCGTTGCATTGGAATATATTTTCTAATATATATGTCCCCAAGGATTCTCTAGTAGTCAAGATATTTCGCAGAGTCTGATCTGCAAGTGTGGAATATTTGATTTCTTTTCTAAGCTTTCCAGAACTTTACCTTGGATGGATTTTGAGATTTCTTTCCTGAGGGATCACTTGACTTTCAGAGCTAAAGAGAAATAAACTTGGGTTATTCTGGGAAGTTGTTTGGGGACAGAATGTATTTTTGACGATCAACCTGAACACCACCAATGTCTGAAGGATGGTAAAGATTAGAGATTTTTCAAGGGTGAGTCAGTATTTTCACCTTTACATGGAGACATAAATTCTCAAATGGAGGTGAGTGGGGTGATAGCAACTCATGATATTTCATTAAAATTTCTAATTGAGTACCACTACCTTAATGAAATTAGCACAGAGATAGGAGTTACTTACAGAAGGCATTAAATAAATTCCAGGTAGCATGTATTAAGATGTTTGTCTATTCTCAAAATATCATTTTGTTGGAGGAAAAACATACCATGTAAAACACTGAAAATCAGAAACACTCAGATGGCTCGGTCAGTTAAGCATCTGCCTTCAGCTCAGGTCATGATCTCAGGCTCCTGGGATTGATCTGAGCCCCTTGTGGGGCTCCCTGCTCAGCGGGGAGTCTGCTTGTCCCTCTCCCTCTGCCCTTCCCTCTAGCTCATGTTCATCCACTCTCTCTCTCTCTCTCACTTTCTCTCTCTCTTTCTCACTAAATAAATAAATATATAAAATCTTGAAAAAAAAACAAACATTGAAAATCAGTTCTAGGATATAGAGGCTCCTTCCTATGACTCTCTGGACAAGTCACTTCACCACTCTTTCTGAGTTTTCGTGTTGGAAAAACAGGTACAAGGATGTCTCCAGATAGAGATTAGGAGAGAAGAGATACTACATGCGCCGTGGCACTGCCAAATAAATTTAACCAAAGAACAGAAATTCTGAATTTTCCAGAATATTTTGCTAATTTAAAATTCTTTTGTTCATCTGAAAAGTTTAAAACATTTTTCGTTTCACATTGGTTAACTTTGGGCATTCTGTGACATCAGTAGAGTAAATGATTATTTAGTGATTATTTAATGAATGCCTAGCAACACTATGGTCATAAATGGACAAACCTCTTAAGGTCGATATCTACAAATAGGTATTTTTTAAACTAGGGATCTGTTATGCTGCTCAGATTAAACTGGGCAAAGGAGCTGCCTCAGCTTTGTGAAGCTGCAGCAACCTGACTTCTTAGGGACTCAAAAAAATAAACAACTGAAATACCCCAAGCTATGGGGCTCGGATGCCATTATCCCTCCCCCACACACACACACCCCACCGGCGCCTCCCCCTCCCCGCCACCCCCCCCCCCCCCCCCCCGGCATGCTGTGAGGTCTCCTGCAAAAGACCCTGAGAAACAAAGTGAGGGTTCTAGAGGGGAGGGGTTGGGGGTTGGGTTAGCCTGGTGATGGGTATTAAAGAGGGCACGTTCTGCATGGAGCACTGGGTGTTATATGCAAACAATGAATCATGGAACATCAAAAACTAATGAATGTAATGTATGGTGAGTAACATAACATAATAAATAAATAAATAAATAGTGATTGAATGACAGCCAGGTTTCATGCGTCTTCTTCCTGCATGTAGTCCTCCCCACTTGGAAGGAATCGGTAATATACCAGCTTTCTGAAGTTCTGAAAAGAACTTCCTTCTGGCCCTACTGTTCAAGGTTTCCAAGGAACTTCACTGAAAATCCGAAAGTTATTTGGGGACTTTCAAAACCAAACTCCCAACTAAAAAAAAGAAGCCTTTTTTGGTGGCGGTGGTAGGACCAATAGTCATTGTCGTAGTAGAATGTAGATCTTTGGAAGAGTTTTCAGGTTGTCTATTTCCTGTCTGTGCCTCTCTGTGTCTTCATTTTCCTGTATGGCCCTGAGTTTTATTGGTGGGGTAGTTATATACAGGGCTACACTGATGATTCAGACTGAAAACAGCCCCTCTGTGTAAAGAACCCGGGATGAAACCTAAGGCATTAAGAACACGCGTTCTTGCTGACCCGTCTTGCACAGAATCCCAGTAGAATATGCACACTTCTAGGTATAGATATTCCTCACAGTTAGGAGACACACTCCTCTGCCTTGTTTCCAGAGTGGACTTGAATGGGCCTAACTTTTCCTATTTTCTGATATATCCAGTCTAGAAGACGGCTTCACAGTTCATCGTTCTAAGGATATTAATATGGAGAGGTTAGGCATAGAACAGATTGCGCATAGGAGTAAATGCACCGTGGGCTCGAAACCATTATCGCTCCTCCTGTAATCCCAGCCAAAACAGAAATCCCAGAGGGAATCTCATACTGGAAACAGAATGCCTTTATTTATTTATTTTGGTATCGTGGCATGATTTCCCAGCTGCTGGAAAAAGCCTCAGTGTGCCCCTTTATCTCAGAAAAATAAAACTGATGCCATTGTTAATAGAACAAGACTTCACTGGGTCTCCAAAGTAACAGTTTACTTGACAACGTGCTGTTCTCCTAAAGGAAAAATAGCTCATGGTTGAAATAAAACCATATTGATTCTCTGAAGTCTTTTTATCTTAAAGAGTCAGTCAAAATAAACCACTGGGGAAACAATATTTTCACCTTCTGATACAAATTCCTGTTATTCAAATATATCCTGATGGTAATGATAAATGATATAGCCTTAGACAGAGACCCTTCACCCCTACTTCAGCAAACATTTTTCCGTATAAACTGAGGTGTCCTCAGCTGAGGTGAAAGGCAGGGCAGCATTAGGATTAGGGGATTAGAAGAGAGAGAAGAACCATGTGGGAGAGCCCGCTGGACCAGGTGGGCTGCATTAAGGCAAAGAGAAGAAAACAGAGTGGTGGAGAGAAGCAGGAGGACCAGATGTCTAGACTAGAAAAATCATGGTCAGAAAAGTTAAACCTGGCCATATTATAAGAAGTAGTGAAGAGAGGAAATGCAAATGAGACTTATAGGTGGTTGACGGAAACTACTGGATCCCCTATGACATTCACTGAAAGCCCTTTGCTGTCTGAATTCCTTGGTGCATTTTTTCTTTTGATATCGAGGAAAATGTACCAACAGACATTTTGGAAATGAGAATGAAGTGAAGAATATAATTTACAAAACTTAATGCATGATGACAGTAATTTCCCAAATAAAGATGGATATATATTATATACTTACATACTTACTGGCGACATATATATCCAAAGGTATATATCTAGATATCATACACAAAAATCATTTCTCATGTTAATGAAAATCTTTGGACAAAAAAAAAAAAGACTCTTGTAAATATTTTATTTTGGAGAGTTTTCAAAAACAGTTGTAATATTTAGAAGCATTAAATGAAAATTAAAGAATATATTCAAATCTCTACAGGAGGCAGATTCTCAAACATAGTGTGTGGAACTTTCATGATTGGCAACATTGTGCTTTTAAATTTTAAATGCTGCTTTGAAAATTCTATTTACACATGCAATGGCATCTCATATACATAAAATACGTGGTAATCCTAGAGTGGCCAGAAGTTAAGGACAGTGATTTTTAGGGTCATGAAAATTCTTGTTCCCTAGATTTCTTCAGAGGTATATGAAGTATGGATTGAGTATTGATATGTATCTGAAGTAAAGTATTAAGCTCAGCAGAGCACACAGAGATCAAAACCCCCTTGTCTGCCCAGATGAGCAGCAGTCAAATGTTTTCATCATTGGATTTTGTGAACAGAGTCCCTTGATTAATCATGTGAAGGCTCCTATAGTCTTAGCAAGTGGCTAAGGAAAGAAGCCAGGTTGATCAGAGCAATGTACACTTCCCAGAAAATTTCAAAAGACATACTTAATAGAAGCTCCTTGCATTGAAAAGAAAATTATATGATATGTATATATCATAATTTCATATGATATATGAAATTATTTGATATACCAGGTATCAAAGTTTCTTATGATGTTTTGCTTTGCCTTTGCTTTTTTCTTTGAAGATGATTCACTAGGATACGAACCAAAGGTGCTTTACTTTTCAGCGTGGTGAGAACAAGGCTACACTGTGCTGTCACAGGAGAATGGCTTTACTTCGTGTGAGGAGCAGGAAAATAAAGTCCATTTTTCATTATTTCTCAGTGACCAGTCCACAAATGCCTTTTCTGACTATGATTTGTTCTCCTTAGATTCCAAATAAGAGGAACAATCTCCTGAGAAATATAGCCCACACATACAGGTCTGCAATCCCTTATCCCAAACATGGGGCTAGATGTATTTTATAATTCAGAATTTTGGAAAAGTTTAAAAGTAATTTACTGTATCTTATGTAGAACCCTCAGTGGGGCCTAAGGCTGGATCATCATGAACACATTAACATTTCCATAGTGAAATATGTGAATATTCATAATAACTAGGATGAATAAAGTCTATAAATAGCCTCTTCAGCTCAGGTCAATCTTTTATACCAAATTAATTTCTCAAAACTTGGGGTTTCCAGAGGCTTTTAGATTTCAGAATTGAAGATGAGGATATATGGACATGTAGTTAGAAATTCCATTATTTTTCTTTTTAAGAGTTATTACTTAGAAAATTGAACAAAAGACTTTAAAATTCTAGAAGTTGTTCTCTGTAAAATACTATTGAATGTTTTTAAAAATATTATTTATGGTATTCATTGCTTCAAGACTCACTTCACCATATGTCTAATTATTTAATATATTCCACATAAATATTTTCTATATTTCTATAAAAATATTTTAAGAGTCTGCATATTAAGAATATCTTAAAAATATTTAAGAGTCTGAAATTTCAAATGGTTACTAAATATATTTTGATAGAATAAAATGTGGAGCCCCAAAGATATGTGCATGAACACAAAAAAGGACATTAAGTACTAAGTTTGAGATACACAATTTTTACTAATTTGTTTGGTTTCATCCAAAGTTTTTTTTCTTAAGATAGCAATTTTCTATTCTTAACCTAGAATGTCCCAAAACTCTGGACCTAGCATGTTAGGCTAACTTTAGATATTAGATTTGTTTCTGTAAGGATTATATTTTACTTAGGAAAGAAATAGCAAAATGGGGCTTTTTTTACTGGTTAACTTTAAGTCATACAATTAGAATCCTTATCAATGATATCATATATATCCTGACAATTAGGCAAGACTCAAATATTCCATTCTGGAATTTTTAGCATACCCATATGAACTGAAGAGAGAAAGAGAAGAGAAAAAGAAATGAGGAAAGTGAAGGAAGGAAAGGATAATGAAAAGAAGAAAAAAGAAAGGAGAAAGCAGAACACACAGCCCAATTTCCCTCTCAGATGGTGGTGCTTTGGCACCTTGAACCTAACTCTTCAAGAATCAAGTTGAAGAACGGGTATCCCGGGGGCCTGGGTGGCTCAGTCGGTTAAGCGACCGCCTTCGGCTCAGGTCATGATCCTGGAGTCCTGGGATCGAGTCCTGCATCGGACTCCCCGCCGAGCGGGGAGTCTGCTTCTCCCTCTGACCCTCCCCCGTCTCATGCCCTCTCTGTCACAGTCTTTCTCTCTCAAATAAAAAATCTAAAAAAAAAAAAAAGAACGGGTATCCCCCTGGGAGCACTGTTTGTAAAACCCAGGAAAACTCAGAAAGGGGCTCAGGGTTGGAAACAAAGCCCAGATCTATGAGATGAAATGCAACCCCAAATAGACATTTATGAATCAAAACCACACTACCAAAAGCAGCCAGATGCCCAGAACACGAGCTAGCTGCACCAAAGGGTAAATGTGGATGGAGAGAGAGCTGGGTGCTCTTAGACCCAACCTGAGCATCTAATGCTGGGGGTCTCAAGTAGGATCAGAGTCAAAATAAGGCATGAACCCAATCCATGTAGGCTGAATACTGGTACAGAAACAAGATTCTCAGACATGGTCTTATCTTATAGAAAGAGAAAAACTGTAGCCAGGCTCACAGAGAGCCCAACCCTGGACAGCAGGTTGGTTGGCCTTTTTATCCAGTTAAAAAGCCACTCGCAGAGTCGTAGGGCTGGCAAGAACTCACACCAAGTGTACAGTCACATATATACTTATGCCTTGCAGTGGTTTATGGCACACAATCCACAGTCCATCAGGAGAACAATAAGTGAATATGACAACCTCAGCACAGGAGCATAACGGTAGCCCCCACGTAAGTATTAATTATACACTCAACACGTAAACACAGCCTGAGAGCACTCCCTCTCGCAGGTTTCAAAAAACACTGCCAGTAGGTCTCTATCCCACCATGCCCCATCTTCACAGGCCTGTCTTGGGCCCCAGAATGACTGTAGGTAAGAAAAGAGCAAGAGAGGAAGAGAAAAATAAAGGAAATTAAAAAGAAGGAAGGAAAGAAACTCCCTCAGAGACATCACAGTTACGCATATCAGCTCTGCCCAAGTGCTCATACAAATGCTGTGAAGCACTATGTTTGCTCTGATTCCTTAACTCCCAATGTCTTTAAAAAGCAAAATAATAATAGTAATAACTATAGTACAGTTTATTCTTGGTCACAGAGTTAATCAGTTCCTACGGTGCATGAGTATCATGGGCTGTGGACCGAGGACATTTTTCATTGGATATTTTCATTTTTTGCCTTTGGCAAAAATTCCACCAGTAGTAATAAATAATTCCATACCCCAAAGTGGATATTATTATTATTTTCAAGTGTGAGCCACGGTGGCTCCTAGCCTGTCAGCTCTCCCAGAGTCGCAGATGCTGTGTGCATACCTGTTGACAATTCTGGGGGCGGAAACTGCTCATCATTCCCACTTCCAAACTTCTGCTCTTTCATTCTAATGGTGTCCCTTGAAAACACAGCCAGGGAAGGGAAGAGGGACAGACGGAGGCAAAGGTGCAAATAGACAGTGTGGATTTTGCCTGCAGGGTTAGAATATATACCTACTTCTCAGATGTTGTGTTTCCCAGACAGCTGACTTGTTATACTAGGGGAACAAATGAAAAGACAAACCCACCATTGTTTTAAAGAACCAGCATAATGTCTTGCACATAGTAGTCACTAAACATTGCTGAATAAATAAAAAAAGTGAAGGAGGGTTAATGTTTGTTTTGCTTTGCTTTTTTAAATCAATGGATCTCCATTTGTCTATTTTACTATCTCCCTAAAGTCTATGACAATCATATTTCTCCCATCCCCTGGTGCCTCCTATCTTCATTATAATGCCCCGTGGCTGGCCCCAATGCAATAGTCCACCTGTCCTTAGGTATTATTTCCAAACTCTTCCCTCATTTCCCCTATCAAAACAAGCTCTCCCAGCCAAACAAATGCCCTGTGACAATCAGTCCTAATTACTTAACTGGATGACCACATATTGTTTAATGTGTTACCCAGCCATTGGGTTACCCCTTACCTGTATCCATATCCTAAACTCAACTAAGGACTTTGTGAAACAATGGAAACTCCCAACAGAAGTTGACTGGAGACTAGTGGAGAGGACTGTTATTTGGAAGTGTTACTAAAATTGCATCATACGCTGTTTGCTGTGCCCAGCTGTATAGGGCTGGCCATCTGCATTAGGCTCAAAAAACAAACACATATTATTTTTGAAACAATATAATCTCTCCTAATTAATTAAAAAAAAAAAGGTAAGCTTAAAATGGGGGAAGGGAAAAAATAAAATAAAATGAGGGAAAGGGGGAGTAAAATATACCTAAAGAAAACTATTTTAGACTAAATTAATAATATGGAAAAGAACACTTCTGGTATTTCTAAGGGAGTCACAGACCCCTTTCCCTCAAACTAATAGGATTCCTTCGAACAGTTTTGTTACTACTAATCAGATATTTTACCCGAACGTTGGAAAACAGCTCCTAAAAATGCAATTTTCAGCCAACTTTTAAAAAACTAAACAAGTCAAGTCAAAGACTCACAAGTGAATTAATGGTTTCATATCAACAACAACATTGTCAATAGTTTTATGGGAAGCTTCGTGGCTAGGGGAAAACACCAGACTTTGACTAAAGAAAACTAACTTTTATCCCCAGCTCTGTCACTACGTAGTTGTTCAACCCTTGCAACACAATAGAGTCCTTAAAAAAAAAAAAAAAGACCATGTTTAATGAATAAATAGATAAGGGAGTGAATGGCCCTGGGCTAGTCACTTTAATCACTGTAAACCTATAAAATGAGGCAGTTGAACGGGAAGTCTCTACAATTTCTTTCTAATACTAAAATTCTATAATTCACCCAACTCTCCCCAAGGAAGTCAGTAGGTATAGAAATAGAGATGGAGAAAAGCAGTTGGCCACAGGGAATTGTAATCAAAGAAGTCTCTTTGCGCCCTCCCTGCTCCCTCCCTTCTTTGGGCTGGAGGGAGGGGATAGGAGGTATACAGAGATCATGACAGTTCTCCATGTTGGTGGCACTGCCCCAGGCACCAAACACCATCACCACTCTTCGTGTCCATTACACACCTGAGGTCACAGAACTGTGTAACGGAGGAGAAAAAAAAATCTGTAATTCAGCACCAGTGAGCTGAGTACTCTAAATAACCATTTCCAAAGCAGTTATAGTGCATCCATATAAGCTTAATGGTTTGCATAATGGGGGCATCAGCCCTTACTCTACTGAGTATGAGAATTCATAAAGATAGAATGAAAAAGTGCTAAGAAACAGAAGAAAAGTTTTCTTGCAATGTAAGGGAACGTGAAAGTTCCCTCACATACCAAAGCATCATTGAAGGCAACTGTGTTTGCAAGGAGATTTCATAAACTCCCAAAGTGCTACGCAAATGTACATTAGATCTGGGGCATTTCTCCACCTTCTATCTACTCACAGAATCTTTTTTTTCCCCAAATCAAACAAGAAAATGATCAATTCTGCAATTTGGGTTGGAAAATAATTTTGCACAAAGGAGGACAGAAATACTTCCGTTATGGCTCAGCTCACAACTAGTGGTGTGACCTTGGGCAGCCATTTAACTCCACTAGCCCTCAGGTTCCATTTGTTGGAGGCATTTGCGCTAAATGATTTCTAAGAATATATTCCAGATCGAATGTTCTAATGACTCTGATATATAGCACATGACGGTTATTCTCTTCAGAGCTATTTTTAAGTGACAATGAAATTTACATAGCTAGGAAACTTAGACATTAATTTTCTAAAACATTCTTCTGACATTTGTAAGAAATACTGGCAATCTACCAAAAGCAAGGCAAAAGAAATACCAATCCATAACATTTTAATGTGTCAGAGTAGAAAGCAGATCTTCAAGCAAAGAGTAACCAGTTTCCTTCAGAAAATTTATGCTAGGTTAAGTCAGAAAAAAAGATTGGATAGGAGTACTAAAAATGGTAGCAAATCATGAAAATCTACACAAACTACATATTCCAAGGGACAAAGAATGGATATTCTGAAGGAATAGAAATAACATAAAATTTGCTAATATTTATCAAGCACACATATTCTGTCTGGCATTACGATAAGGGTTCGGGATGGTTTATTTTATTTAACCCAATACAACATGGCATTTTACAAACTCTTTGAGAAAAAAAACTTAAAAAAATGTATTTTTTTCAATGCTATAAGTTTAGGAAGTATCGAAGTTTAGGAAAGACCTAAAGATTTGAGCTCTTTCTGGATAGGGCTTTCCTCACTGATGCCAAAGCTCATGTGGACCAACAGACTGGGATGTGACCTTGACTCTCATGATATGACATCTTGTCACAGCAAACAGTACCTCTGTCATATTAGCACTGTTAGTTGCTAGGGGAGTTCTGTGGCTATGACTTAAGAGAAATAATAGTAGTAAAAGACAGCATCAAATCAATAGTTACATGAAAGTTTATAATGCTTGGCAAATTTTAGCATTTAGTAAAGATTCATTACAAACAAATGACACATTTCTCTATTGCCTTTTAAAATTTTTTTCTCTGTGATGAACTAAAGTTAAGACCATGTCTATGCCTTGGGTAATTTCAAGCTGACAACTAAAGAATAATCTTCAGCTGTCAGTGGCTTATGTAATGAATACAGTCACTAAGGAAAAGTCACGGATGAAATCTCCTCTTTAAGATTTCAGCTTCCAGTAATTGTGATGCAAACATATCAAAATCTACCTATATGTAACTAAGAATTTTTGCTCTTTTGGCTAAAATTTAACTGCAGCATATTAACATTAAAATAAAAAAAAAACCTACAGGTAATGGAAGCATTTTAAAGACCTAAAGATTCCTTCCGTATGACATATTCACTGCTTTCCTGTAACCCCTTCATAATATTCCTGTCCAGGTATGAGAAAAGAAGAGAGTGAGTCTTTTTCACCTCTAAGAGAAAAAGAATGAAAAAGTTAAAATCGGGTTCGATCTTGCTTCTTGTTTTACTAGTGCCCCCTCTAGTGGAATTTTCCCAGTAATGCAGACCAAAAAAAGGAGGTGGGGGGATTTAAGCCACCAAGCACATATTTTGTTTGCTTTTTTACATTTCTTTTTTAGAAACATTCTAAACAAAATGATGTGAAATAAACAAACATAATAGTGCATAATAGACGTACAATAGTTTCACCAGCAATTGTAACTAAACAAGGGAGTGATAAAAATCTGTGCTATATTCAGAACGGAAAACGTTTTCAGATGCAATGTGGCAGACAGACCATGAAAACATATTTTGCCAGAATTCACTGTCATTCATCTTGTGACTTGACTTTTTTCCCTTCATCAGCCTATATGGCCATTAGCCTAAAACTTTGCTACTTTCTTCTCATTTACTTCAAAACTTATCTTTCTCCTCTCGGTTATGTGCCATCATTCCTATTTTATAACATCATTAGGTGGATAATACCCTTCCTCTCAACTTTTACAATTCCTTTCTGTCTGTAAACTGCCTTGATGCCTGAGAACCAAGACACATAAGCTAATGCTATTTACAATTCCAGAGCACTCTTTTTCTAATCATTTTTTTTCTCCCATGCTAATTTTATGTTTGTATCAAGTAGGGGGTAAAAGAGAGAGACAGAAAAACCACCCCCACCCCAAATGACCATTCTCAACACGGCCTCACAGGATTCTTCCTGGAGAAGTCTTGAGCTTGGTAGATGCATCTTGTTCTACAGGGATCTCTGTCAACTTCTCTTCTTATGCATTTAATGTGCTTCCCCGGTGATAGCCTAAGGGTGCTTTCACTAAACAATTAATGTAAGGCATCTCCTGGGAACCTAATGGGTATTTAGCAGTAAGTTCACTTCCAGTGAATTGTATAATGTGATATTTTGACAATGCATATAGAGAAGGTGCAGAGAGGTGAACTTTTCTCCAAAAAGGTAATAAATACTACTTTCCCAACTTCTCACCCTTTTGCTATTGTTTGGGGACAAAGGAAAACGGAGCTATAATTTAGGATATTGTCGTATGTGCCTGCCTTGGCCATTTTCGCATAGTACCACTACTGTTCACTTTTACTGATGTAATGTACAAGTCTCAATCTATTAGTGAAAGTAAAATTTGCTGTGACATTTTGATTCCAAAGCCGCAAGCAATGAAAGGTATAGCACTGCACAGGATATTTGTATTATGTTAATAAAAAATGAGACTACCATATGATACTAATACTGAGCAGAGAACACTGATTAGTATTTTCCTGACCAAAGTTACAGTCCAATTTTAAAGGTGTTGAATACCAATGTTTTAGATTTAATCACCTCATCATATTAATAAATATTTTTTAAATGTTGCTTGAATTGTCTTTTGTTAACCATGACAACTAAAACAATAAGATCGATACCTAGCTTTTTGCCCTCCTTTAGATTTCCTAAAAATAAAGATCATTTGTACTGGAAGAAGTTTTTACCAGAATAGTACATTTTCCTGTCTGAGAATATATTCTTTATCTAGACTAAACTTATAAGCAGAAATAAACAAACTAAAATAATAACATATTTTTAAACAAATAGTGGGTTTGTACAGTAGATAATAAAGTGAGAATTTATATATCATTTCAACTTTACAACACATTTCACAAGGCATTTCCTTATAAGTTTTCATCCTGCTTGTCTGAAGTGCACATAAAGTACATACAGCTATGACTATATATTTGGATAGACGTTAGACACATAACATTTATATAGATGGTTCAAATGTTTGTTTTAATAAATCTGGCAATTTGCAAAGTTAACAGAAAGCAGCCATCATTCCAAACACTAATCATCTGAATCCACATCACATAATTCCTCTTCAATTTTACTTGCTATTCCAGTGAAGTTTGCATTCACACTCTTATCTCATACCAATATCTTCTACTTCTTGTCAGAAGAACACTGGATGAAAAACCTGTGATATAATACACAGCGTGCTAATAACAACCTCCCCACCCTCCAAGAGGAGGGAGAATTTATTGTTGTATTATCATCGTTAGTGTTACTGCTCCTGTATTTTTTTGTCCATAGTGATCTATGAATATTTTTGTGGCATCTTCAAGAAAATGAATTCCAACTCTGCAAATTATCTCCTCCAAATCAGAATACAAATGATCTTAAGTGACTATACTCAAAACCTGCTATTTTCCAATGAGACCAAATGTGGGCAGTAACAATTACAAATCAATTGCCATAAAAATATTTTATCAGTTTTGCCCACCTCTTCCATATCCTTGGGGCTCTCAACTGATATTTTCCTACGTGCTGCAGTCTCCGTGTTCCTGTCTGTTAAGCTTATTAAGCGGGTGTGCCTGTTTGAATTATTATTGAACTTGTGTAGCAAACTCAAATGTTGTGAAAAGAATTGCATAAACAGCTGCATCAATCTATTAAGCATAGCAATTGCATTATGAGGTCAATAAAAGATTGTAGGCAAGATATCTGGAAAGTAATTACTTCTCTTTAATGAATATATAGCCTAGTAATTTCTGAGTGCTGTAGGTATAACAGTGCTATATGTTTTACAGTTTATAAATAAATAGTTATTACCTTACACAAAGAGTAGAAATACATCCTTTGAAGAAAAGTTAATTTGTTGTAAAGAGGCACATTTTGCTTAAGCTACTTACATATAATGGATTATCAAGTAATTCCAATATGCTGTAATTGAGAATTACGTCTCTCAACCTGGAATATTCAATTGCATTTTGTACATCTTGGAGAAAACTGTATCTTCACCTCAGCTATTCTCTACATTGAAAGCATGATTTATAGCATATATCTTATGTAGGGAATAATGGCACTACAAAGTCAACCTTATGCTATGAATAACTTAGAATTATTTCTTCAGTTTAAATATAGTTGCATGCAAATTATGTGATATAATTATTCTCACATAGCAGTCTGGCTTGCCTCGATTTTTTTTTTCTAGAGGCCCATTTCTCAAGCTGTAACCTCCACATTTATTGTGAATTGCCAATTCAAATATGCACACTTTAAATGCACTGTGTCTCACTCTCCCCAAAGCCATATTAAAACCAGAATGTCATATCATTTATTAAATATTATGAGGTGGTTTCATCATATTATTAATTTCCCATTTCACTAAATAAAACCGTAATAAACCCCTCTTGATATTTTTACAAAAAAAAAAAAAACTAAATTTAGGGGCTCCCAGGTGGCTCAGTCAGTTAAGGGAACAACTCTTGGCTTTGGCTCAGGTCGTGATCTCAGGATCAGGAGCTCAAGCCCCGCTTCAGGCAAGACTCTCTCCCTCTGCACTTCCCCCCATGCTTGTGCTCTCTCCCTCGCTTTCTAAAATAAAAAATCTTAAAAAAAAAAAAAACACTAAACTTGAAGAGTCTGAAGGACATTTTTCAAGTATGCAGAAAACTCCCCTGCCTCCATAATCCTTGAGATATTGAGGAGGAATCATAGAGGAAGATCATTTATCGCCAGTAAAAGAAACTGTGACAAAGCAGCAGTAACTGTTAATGCTGTATTGTGAGTACCACCTGTTTATTTCTAAGAAGCTCTAGTCTCTTTAAAGACTCCAGACACCAATTGAGAAATCATTAACGTTTAGCAGTTGGAATTAAGTCCTTCTGAGAATTTTGAAACTGCAAAGGATTGCCTAGTTCTTTAAAATTAACTTTCACTTGATCTCTCTTAACTTTTCCTATTTTCTCCATGCAATTGAAAAACAATTTGTTTGAAGATTATACTAAGTCAAGAATTATGTATTTCACCTAATTCACAGAACTGGGCATTTCACAGACCACAAAATAGATTAAAAATCAGCCAACAATATTACCAGAGACATCAATGTCTACTGCAAAGCTGACCAGCAATCCTAAAACACCACAATGCAAGTAACTTGGATGCCATGAGTTGCTACACTCGCTGCAGGGCAGGGCAGGAAGAGAAGCAGGAGATAAGGAGTCTTGCTCCAGCCTTCACCATCCACCCATTGAAATTCCACATGGTCTGGAAGAAAATTAGCTTCTAATGCCACTTCAGTTTCTAACTGTGTAATCCCAGGAAACAAATACATCTCTAAGCATTAGTTTCTCTGTGTGTAAAAGTTCCCCTGGGAGGAGTCACCTGTCCTTCCAATCTTAACTTTCCTTTCTTTCTACTTCAGAACAACAATGGCAGAGGAATCTGATGTCAGCAAATAAAAGCCGATATTTATTAAGTGCCTGGCCATGGACCTGGTTCTGTTTTAAAGGGCTTTATATTATTAGATCATTATTGTTCTGTGAGGCTGGCACTATTAAAACCCCCATTTTATCATTGAGGAAACTGAGGCACCAAGAGGTCAGAAGCACAGCACTAGAAAGTAGCAGAACCAGGATATATAACCACTGCTGTTTGGAGCGGATGCTTGCCTCTCCTCAAGTGATAATGGACAACTGGTAGCATGGTGAGTAATGGATGCTGGGAGGAGAAGCCTCAGCCTAGTAAGCAGTTGGTCCCACAAGTTGGCAGACACAGGCTTTGAGGACTGACTGAAGGGCCATATAAACAATTGTTCACTTGCCTTCTTCTTAGGTTTCCCATGTCATACCATTTAGAGATATCAACCAAACCTAAAAATATTGAACAATAGCTACACAAAACTGACAAGACTTATTTTTCATAGACAAGCACATTTTTATCTAGATAATGGACTATACATTCTGGCACCTAAAAACAAAACAACAACAACAACAGCAACAACAACAACAAAAAAACTTAGTTTAACCAAAATTGTTCTAAGTGTCCTTCCATTAAGCATCAAAAATGAAACCTATGTGGGGCTCCTGGGTGGCACAGTCAGTTAAACATCAAACTCTTGGTTTTGGCTCAGTTCATGATCTCAGAGTAGTGAGACGCTTGGTTTCAGCTCAGGTCACGATCTCAGAGTCCTGAGATGGAGCCCTCAGCATGGAAGCTACTTTCTTTCTCCTTCTCCCTCTTCCCCTCCCCCCCCAACACACTCTCTCACTCTCCCTCCAATAAATAAATAAATCTTTAAAAAATTGAAACATATCTAAGAGCTTATCTTAGAAGAATAATCTAGGAGTTTGAAGTCTTAAATTCTGCTCCTGGGTCCATTGCTAATTAGCTTTGGAAAGCTTATCTAGGTGTCAGCAACGGTAGGTCTAAGTTTCCCCATCCGTAAAGTGAACGGTTTGCTTCCAGTTGGTAATTCAGCTCTAATATTTCCTAATTATTTTTAAGCTCCATGATTATCATAACAGAACAAGACTGGTAAGCCAGACCCATGTGCATTTTAACCATTCAGTCTTCCATCTGGCAAAGCTGGATCACTGGGCTGCCTCAGGTGCAACTCTGGTAGATTAAGTTTCATACTCAGGTCTAGAATATTTATTGAGCACCTACTCTGTACACAAACAAATAAACTATGGCTCTTCTGGAAGAGCTCACACTCTAGTACGATTTAATATATTAATCACATACAAATATACTGTTGCTCTCTTAGAAATACAATACTTTGATGATTCCATCACTGACAATATCAATCAAATTTTAGCTTGCTCACAAGAACTTCAGGGAGAGCTTGTTTAAAATGCAGGGCTGATTCATAAATCCTAGGACCTAATAGTCCAGGTGATTCTGAAGCAAAGGGTCTAAGTTTGAGAAACACTAACCTAAACCCTGTCTGAAGTGTGCTTAATGGGCTCTAGGCACGACAGGGGTCATCCTCCCAATGTTATTCCACGTTTAAGAAAACCCAATGTGCAACTACAACTGTACTTGACAAGTCTAAAACTTCACAGTGTGTTAAAACCATTTCCAAATCACTCGGAAGGGACAGGAAAAACAAGCCCTCTTTAGTCAATGTAGGCCAGCTAAAAGCCAGCAGAATGTGATGCACAGAAAACAGCCAGGCCAAAGGAAAACGATACAAGAAGTGGACCTGGGGTACAGAGGATGTTAAATCAACAATGAAAGAGAACTCCACTGAGTCTGAACAAGGTAGAGGTGCAGCAAGAAACCGAGTTTCAAGTATCTTCCCCAAGTTCTCGAATTTGACAATTAGCACAATTGTTATGATAAAGGTTAAATTTCCATTAACACTTAGTAATTTAATAAACCACTATTCTGTGAAATGGGGCAGGGAATCTCTCTTCTAATTTGGTTTCCAGGAATAGGATGTTTTTCTTGGCAAATCTTTAGTTAAGCCAAAACATCTCAGAGTTTAGGAGCCTGAGAGCATTTAATAATATCAGCTGACTATAGTGAGGACTAAAGCGGTAAGACACACAACAGATCTATCTACAGACACAGTATTTTCTGTATTGTACCTCTTTCATACGCACTGCTAACTTATGGGGTTTAACAATAACTATGACTAAAATCAATAGCATTCCCACTGAAATTACTATAACTACTGCAATTACTACTTCTACTACTACTATATAATGACTACTTCTCTATTCAAAAACACTTTTAAATCACTTTCTGTGACTCACATCTCTCCCTTTGAAAACATAAAGCAGACACTATCATCTTTAATTTGCAAATGGATAAAAGGAGTCTCAGATATTAAGAAACACACTATCAGTTAGTTTGTAAGTAATAGAAAATGGCCCAGCAAAAAGAGAAAAATAAAATACTTTCCTAAAAGAAAGAAGAAGGTCTGCCAATGACTGAAGTATGAAAAACCTTGGTCAGGAGTGGAACCAGTTCTCCAGGCCTAGAGTTTCAGAGGTGAGTCGAAGTTTTTATAAGACTTGCCAAAGTTAGGAATACTTCTTTTCTCTAGGCCTCATCAGCCTTCAAATCTTTTGGTGACATTGAAGCAAAAATTGAGATCTCCAAAAATCAAAGGCTGCTTGTCAAATGCATGCAATATCAAAGAATATTCAGATGTTAGAATATTCAGCACTGCCTCCAGCCCTCTGCCCCAACAGATGACTTTTCTAAAACCCAAACATTCCTAAATTCGGGACCAGGTTTTCCTCGGGGATTGAGCTGATGACCTGGGTCTGGCCCTAGCTTCTAGCCCAACCTCTAACAAAATGGAGTTCTACTAAACTTTTAGTCTAAATATTTTTTTAAGGGCATAGTTGTGGGCTTTTGGTAGAATCCAATAACTTCCTTTCACCTCACGTAGAATACAAAGTGCTAATTTTCCCCTTAATCTACCCATGAATGTGCAATATTAAAAAGAGAAAGCAGGGCACCTGGGTGGCTCAGTCATTAAGCATCTGCCTTCGGCTCAGGTCATGATCCCAGAGTCCTGGGATCGAGCCCCACATCAGGCTCCTTGCTCAGCGGGAAGCCTGCTTCTCCCTCTGCCTGCCACTCCTCCTGCTTGTGTTCCCTCTCTCGCTGTCTCTCTCTCTGTCAAAAAATAAATAAAATCTTTAAAAAATAAATAAATAAATAAATAAATAAAAAGAGAAAGCAATTAGGATTCCTAAACAAATTGTGTTTCAGCAAAACATTTGAAAATGTTATTCATGCCCCCCTCAGGTGAATATACATCCTTGTTTTTAAGAAAGAGCAGGGGGCATAATGGCATTTTCTGCTTAAGAATCATGGCCATAATCTCTTAGCCACACCTATTCCCAAGAGAAGGAAATTGTGGCAGGAAGGTATGAGGCTCTCAGATTCCATCTGAACATTTTCCCAAGAATTTCATGACACAGGATATTGTAGAGCAATCTATATATGAGTCAACACCAGAGCAGAATCCTTCTGATACACCACGGATGCAAGTTACTTGGGCATGTCTCTTCTTTACAATGAATACTAAGTTTAATGGAAGGAAGGACAGTCAACACTCACAACCCTGTGCCTGTAGGAACAGAGAGTTGCTAGTCTTCATTTCCTCTTTATCACTCATAATCTAGAGGTGGTGACTGCTTTCAGCCGTTGGAATGCCAATTTCTAGATGAACTGAATATTCCCCATACTTTAAAACTATAGAATACAGATCATTACATATGGGAAAAAAAAAATGCAATACACATTTATTCCAACTTCTTCTATTTATAGATAATAAAACTGAAGCCAGGAAAAGAATATGCTAATCAATGCCACCGGTTCACTCCCTAAGTCTCTTTTGTAGAGAAATAAGATTGATATATGTGAAAATCTTTGCATACCTAATATGAAGGCAAATTTTTAAATTTTCAACCACATACTTGTAAATCACACACTAGACACGAGGTAGCAGTTAATATTCAGCTATGTCTAGGACTTGTTTTCTTATTGCATATTTTACTTTAATATTACTCCAGGCCTTAGTAAAGATCTCCTCTATCTTTGGACTCATTGCACTCAAAATCTACCTTCCACCTGAGTACATAATATAAGAAGGTAAGGTGCTCAGGCTCTGTGGGCAGACAGTTTTGTCCCAAATCTGGGTTCTACCACTTACTGACTGAGTGAACTTTGGGATAATAATAGCAAAATATTTGCTGGATACATTTAATGATATATGTACTAAGATTAGAAAATCATATAATGTTGTAAAAGAATACCTTAAATTTATATATCACTTTGCATATAGGGAATTTTGCATCCAGAACCTTTCATGGAGATGGTCTAATTTGTCATACTGCCATCTAGTGAGATAGGGTACTGCTATATTAACCAAATCCCATTTTAATAAGATTAGGTTCTGTTCCATATAGACTTAAATATATCAGACATCAAATCATGGTCAAAGACATAATATGTAGAAAATACACTTTTAGCATGATTAAAACACAAAATAAATGTCTATCATTTCCTTCAATACTAGCTTAATAAAAGTTCTGTGCATTATTTCCAAATACAATAAAACAAGTTTAAAGAAAAAAAAAGTTTTCTAAATTTATGCACCAAGATTATGACAGAACCTAGACTAAGTGCCAGATGCCTTTTCTTTATCTTTTGCACAATTTCTTCAAGACTATACCATGGCCTTTTAAGTTACCACCTTTAAGTTATGTGTCCCTGGTGGGGGTCCTCTGGAAGGAGAGAATAAAGCAATGCCAGTCATCAGGCTGCTTTTAAATACTGTAATATATACTGTAACCTCCAAGCATAATAATGATTTTTCTGTCTTTATAATAATTGCTATATGAGAGTCATTTGAACCACAATAGTGTATTGCTTTGTACTTTGGCTTTTGAGCTTATAAGTTTATGAAAATTTCTTTTGTGGAAGAAGCCCTTCTATGAATCATTCACTTCTTAAGGAAGTCCAAGAAAGGGAGAAGAACTAAACAATTTTGACACCACTCAAGCTCATTATTTTAAAACAATGCAATCCTTTTCAGCATCTAAAAGATGAATATGGCCTCTGAGATATGTGTGATGTTTGTTTTTTCAGGCTGCCGATATCCATATTGAAGGGAAGTTGAATAAGAAATATATATACATTTTCTGGTTCTTTGCTTCCTTCCTTTGCATGAAGAAGTAGATCTGCAAAACTCTGTAACACATGGTCATTGCTTACTAAATTCCATCCTTCCATGTAAAATAAACTTTGCTGTTAGAATACAGATTATGTCTAGAAATATAAAAAGCAAATGATACTATCTCAGTAGTCCTCTGCCACTCTTACTCCACTCCTAATCTTTAGCATGTAGTGAGTATGGGGGTGGACATGGCTGTGTTGGCTTCTCCTCCTACAAAAAAAGTCCTGTCAAAGACCAGATTTAAAGTAATACTTCCTCAGTGTGGATATTCAACCAGGAATCATGTGACAGGCAAGATCAATTCAGATGGTAGAATCATAGAATCATCAGCAGATCATTCAAGAAAATGCAGACATGCAAGAGAAGGAAAGATGGCAGAGGAGTAGGGGACCCTATTTCAACTGGTCCCCGGAATTGAGCTGGATATCTACCAAGACCACTCTGAGCACCCCCGAAACCAGCCTGAGACGTAAGAAGATCTGGATCTCTACAAACAGAATATCGCAGGCGGTTGGTTTTGAGGTACGAAGCAGGGAGCCGTGATTCCGCGGGCAGATATCGGAGGATAAATGGCAACGGGAGGGAGCCTGTCCGTGGGGATCCTACACCGCCGGTAAGCGACAGCCTCGCATGCTGGGGACCGGGCACAGACTCGCAGACTGGTAGCGGAGGGGAAAGGACTTTATGGCAGCCCCCAGGGCGGAAACCCAGAGCAGTGGGGTTGTGCGTGTGAACTGGGAGTGGCTGGCGGTTTTAGAAGCACAAAGGGCAGAGACGTGACCCTCCCTGGAGGCAGGACTGGGGGCGCTGCAGAGGGGCACACAACTCAGGACACTGCAGTTTATAGCAGCACGGACAGAAACAGAGACAGTGTGATCTAGAGAGCTCATTGAAGAACAGACTGTGGTCTCTGTTCTGAGGCAGAGGGTTGGAAACAGTCTCTTCTGCTCTGACTCGTGGAAGAGACACGGAAAGCCACCAGGGAAAGCCGCCAGAGAACAAAAGCCCCCAAAACTGATCCCCGCTGAGCCCATCCCCCACCACAGGCGGACAGGGCAACTCCGCCCAAACAGGGTTGCCTGAGTAACAGTGCGGCAGGCCCCTCCCCCAGAAGACAGGCTGGGAAAACAAGAGACCAGCAACCCTAAGGTCCCTAGAAAACAGGTGTATCTTGCTTGGGTTCTGGTCAATAATTTGGACTCTATACATTCCCTCAAACATCCATCAACAGAATGACCAGGAGGAAGAGCCCCCAAAATAGAAAAGACTCAGAGATTATGACTTATGCTGCAGATTTACAAATGGATGCAGATATAACCAAGATGTTGGAGATGGAATTCAGGCTAGCAATTGTGAAGACAATGGCTAGAATGGAGAAATCAATTAATGGCAACATAGAGTCTCTAAGGGCAGAAATGAAAGCTGAATTGGCAGAACTTAAAAATGCTATCAAAGAGATCCAATCCAATCTAGATAATCTAACAGCTAGGGTAACTGAGGCAGAAGAACGAATAAGCGACCTGGAAGACAATATAATAGATGAAAAGGGAAAAGAGAAGGCCAGGGAAAAACAACTCAGAATCCATGAAAATAGAATCAGGGAAATAAGTGACACCATGAAGTGTTCCAATGTCAGAATAATTGGAATCCCGGAGGGTGTGAAGAGAGAGAGAGGACTAGAAGATGTATTTGAGCAAATTGTAGCTGAGAACTTCCCTAATCTGGGGAATGAAACAAACATTCGCATCCTAGAGGCACAGAGGACCCCTCCCAAGATCAAGGAAAACAGGTTAACACCCCTGCATGTAATAGTAAAACTTGCAAATCTTAGAACCAAGGAAACCATCTTAAGGGCAGTTAGGGGGAAGAGATTCCTTACATACAGAGGGAGGAACATCAGAATAACATCAGACCTATCCACAGAGACCTGGCAAGACATATTCAGGGTACTAAATGAGAAGAACATGCAGCCAAGAATACTTTATCCGGCAAGGCTGTCATTTAGAATGGATGGAGAGATGCAGAGCTTCCACAACCAGCAGAAACTGAAAGAATATGTGACCACTAAGCCGGCCCTGCAAGAAATATTAAGGGGGGTTCTATAAAAGTAGAAAGACCCCAAGAGTGATATACAACGGAGATTTACAGGGACAATCTATAGAAACGTCTTCACAGGTAACATGATGACAATTAATTCATATCTTTCAATAATCACTCTCAATGTGAATGGCCTAAATGCTCCCATAAAACGGCACAGGGTTGCAGATTGGATAAAAAGACAGGACCCATCCATATGCTGCCTACAAGAGACTCATTTTGAACCTAAAGATACATCCAGACTGAAAGTGAAGGGACGAAGATCCATGCCAGTGGACCTCAAAAGAAAGCTGGGGTAGCAATTCTTACATCAGACAAATTAGATTTTAAACTAAAGTCTGTAATTAGAGACACAGAAGGACACTATATCATTCTTAAAAGGTCTATCCAACAAGAAGCTCTAACAATTGTAAATATCTATGCCCCCAACATGGGAGCTGTCATCTACATAAGCCAACTGTTAACCAAAATAGAGTCATGTTGATAACAATATATTAATTGTTGGAGACCTCAATACTCTACTCTCAGCAATGGACAGATCATCTAAGCAGAAAATCAACAAGGAAACAAGAGGTTTGGGAATGATACGCTGGACCAGATGGACCTCATAGATACTTACAGAACATTCCACCCTAAAACAACAGAATACTCATTCTTCTCGAGTGCACATGGAAGTTTCTCCAGAATAGACCACATACTGGGTCACAAATCAGGTCTCAACTGATACCAAAAGATTGAAATTATTCCCTGCATATTCTCAGACCACAATGCTTTAAAACTGGAACTCAATCACAAGAAAAAATTTGGCAGAAATTCAAACACTTGGAAGCTAAAGACCACTCTGCTCAAGAATGTTTGGGTCAACCAGGAAATCCAAGAAGAACTTAAACAATTCATGGAAATCAATGAGAATGAAAACACATCGGTCCAAAACCCATGGGATACTGCAAAGGCGGTCCTAAGGGAGAAACACATAGCCATCCAAGCTTCATTCAAAAAGATAGAAAAATCCCGAATTCACCAACTAACTCTACACCTTAAAGAACTAGAGAAAAAGAAACAAATGATGCCTAAGCCATGCATTAGAAGAGAAATAATTAAAATTAGAGCAGAAATCAATGAATTAGAAACCAGAAACACAGTAGATCAGATCAACGAAACTAGAAGTTGGTTCTTTGAAAGAATTAATAAGATCGAGGGGCGCCTGGGTGGCTCATATGGTTAAGCGTCTGCCTTCAGCTCAGGTCATGATTCCAGGGTTCTGGGATCGAGCCCCACGTCAGGCTCCTGGCTCAGCTGGGAGCTTGCTTCTCCCTCTCCCTCTGTCTCACCCCTGCTCATGCTCTCTCTCTCTCTGTATCTCTGTGTCTCAAATGAATAAATAAAATCTTTTAAAAAAATAAAAAAAGAATTAATAAGATTGATAAGCCACTGGCCAGACTTATCCAAAAGAAAAGAGAAAGGACCCAAATTAATAAAATTATGAATGACAGGGGAGAGATCATGACTAACACCAAGGAAATAGAAACAATTATTAGAAATTGTTATCAACAACTATATGCCAATAAACTGAGCAATCTGGATGAAATGGAGGCCTTCCTGGAAACCTACAAGCTGCCAAGACTGAAACAGGAAGAAATTGACAAGCTGAATAAGCCAATAACCAGTAACAAGATTGAAGCAGTGATCAAAAACCTCCGAAAAAACAAGAGTCCAGGGCCTGATAGATTCCCTGGGGAATTCTACCAAACATTCAAAGAAGAAATAATACCTATGCTCCTGAAGCTGTTTCAAAAAATAGAAACAGAAGGAAAACTTCCAAACTCATTCTATGAGGCCAGCATTACTTTAATCCCCAAACCAGGCAAGGACCCCATCAAAAAGGAAAATTTCAGACCGATATCCCTGATGAATATGATTCCAAAATCCTCAACAAAATCCTAGCTAATAGGATCCAACAACACATTAAAAGGATCATCCACCACGACCAAGTGCGATTTATCCCCGGGATGCAAGGGTGGTTCAACATTCACAAATCAATCAATGTGATAGAACACATTAATAAGAGGAGGGAGAAGAACCATATGGTCCTCTCAACTGATGCAGAAAAAGCATTTGACAAAATACAACATCCTTTCCTGATTAAAACTCTTCAGAGTATACGGATAGAGGAAACATTCCTCAAGTTCATAAAATCCATCTATGAAAAACCCAAGTGAATATCATCCTCAATGGGGAAAAGCTAAGAGCCTTTCCCTTAAGATCAGGAACACGTCAAGGATGCCCACTCTTGCCACTATTGTTCAACATAGTACTAGAAGTCCTAGCAACAGCAATCAGACAACAAAAAGAAATAAAAGGTATTCAAATTGGCAAAGAAGAAGTCAAACTCTCTCTTTTCACAGACATGATACTTTATGTGGAAAACCCAAAAGACTCCACCCCCAAATTACTATATCTCATACAGCAATTCAGTAATGTGGCAGGATACAAAATCAATGCACAGAAATCAGTTGTTTTCCTATACACTAACAATGAAACTATAGAAAGAGAAATTAGAGAAACGATTCCATTTATAATAGCACCAAAAAACATAAGATACCTCAGAATAAACCTAACCAAAGAGATAAAGGATCTATACTCTAGGAACTACAGAACACTCATGAAATAAATTGAAGAAGACACAAAAAGATGGAAAAACATTCCATGCTCATGGATCGGAAGAATAAACATTGTTAAAATGTCTATGCTACCCAGAGCAAGCTCTACCTTCAATGCCATCCTGATCAAAATTCCAATGACATTTTTCAAAGTGCTGGAACAAACAATCCTAAAATTTATATGGAATCAGAAAAGACCCTGAATTGCCAAGGAAATGTTGAAAAAGAAAAACAAAGCTGGGGGCATCACGTTGCCTGATCTCAAGCTATATTACAAAGCTGTGATCACCAAGACAGCATGGTACTGGCACAAAAACAGACATATAAACCAATGGAACAGAATAGAGAACCCAGATATGGACCCTCAACTCTATGGTCAAATAATCTTTGATAAAGCAGGAAAAAACATGCAATGGAAAAAAGTCTCTTCAATAGGTGCTGGGAAAATTGGACAGCCACAAGCAGAAGAATGAAACTCAACCATTCTCTAACACCATACACAAAGATAAACTCAAAGTGGATGGAAGACCTCAGTGTGAGACAGGAATCCATCAAAATCCTAGAGGAGAACATAGGCAGTAACCTCTTTGACATCACCCACAGCAACTTCTTTCAAGATACATCTCCAAAAGCTAGTGAAACAAAAGCAAAAATGAACTTTTGGGACTTCATCAAGATAAAAACCTTCTGCACAGCAAAGGAAACAGTCAACAAAACAAAGAGGCAACCCACAGAATGGGAGAAGATATTTGCAAATGACACTAGAGATAAAGGGCTGGTATCCAAGATCTATAAAGAACTTCTCAAACTCAACACCCAAAAAACAAATAATCAAGTCAAAAACTGGGCAGAAGATATGAAAAGACACTTCTCTGAAGACATACAAATGGCTAACAGACACATGAAAAAATGTTCATCATCATTAGCCATCAGGGAAATTCAAATCAAAACCACATTGAGATACCACCTTACACCAGTTAGAATGGCAAAAATGGACAGGGAAAGAAACAACAAATGTTGGAGAGGCTGTGGAGAAAGGGAAACCCTCTTACACTGTTGGTGGGAATACAAGGTGGTACAGCCACTTTGGAAAAGAGTGTGGAGGTTCCTCAAAAATTTAAAAATAGAGCTACCCTATGACCCAGCAATTGCACTACTGGGTATTTACGCCAAAGACAAGATGTAGTGAAAAGAAGGGCGATATGCACCCCAATGTTCATAGCAGCAATGTCCGCAATAGCCAAACTGTGGAAAGAGCCGAGATGCCCTTCAACAGATGAATGGATAAAGAAGATGTGGTCCATATATACAATGGAATATTACACAGCCAGCAGAAAGGACGAATACCCAACTTTTACATCAGCATGGATGGGACTGGAGGAGATTATGCTAAGTGAAATAAGTCAAGCAGAGAAAGTCAATTATCATATGGTTTCACTTATTTGTGGAACATAAGGAACAGCATGGAGGACATTAGGAGAAGGAAGGGAAAAATGAAGGGGGGCAGAATTGGAGGGAGAGATGAACCATGAGAGACTATGGACTCTGAGAAACAAACAGCATTTTAGAGGGGAAGGGGGAGGGGGGATTGGTTAGCCCGGGGATGGGTATTAAGGAGGGCACGTACTGCATGGAGCACTCGGTGTTATACAAAAACAATAGATCGTGGATCACCACATCAAAAACTAATGATGTATTATATGGTGACTAACATAACATAATAAATTTTTTTAAAAAAGAAAATGCAGACATATTTGAATGTGCCGATCAGAAATCACACATCAAAGGAATAGAATCTAACCAGAAATCACAAGGGATATAAAGAGGATCAATGAGATGGCTATGAAAAATATTTGCCTACAAGTTTGTATTGTTGTAGCTACTTTTTATTGGCCTAGGTATGATATATAACAGATTTCTTCTTGCATGCATAGTAGAGACACAGAACCCAGCTTTGAACAAATGGATGGAGGAAGGACAAAATATGGTAATGATATTTATGCACATTATTAATGAAATAGACATATGGGAGACAGAAGAGGAATAGCTGTACCTATGACAAAGTGATGGCAGGCACTTATCTCCCATAGGATCCAAGGCAGCCTTAGCATTTCCTTCAACTTGATTGAACTTACCTAGACCTCTTCCTGACTGTAGACCTCTGACATCCCTTTTCTTAGAACATCTATTTTAGAAAATTGGTAATTATAAATTTTTCCTCTGCCCCTTGAGATGTAAAACTTTTTAAAATCCTCTTAACAATTTAATAACCCAGGAATGTCTTTCTGAAGGAACTGGGAGCCATCTCTTTGGCGTGCAATATCAAGGAAGATGATATCCTATCTTCTATAGGAAAACAGGTTGCTTACTTCAATGACTGCCTTGCCCCAAGTTGTCAAATACCTCCTGTCATAAAGATATGAGAATGTTCTCTTTTGCTTGTATAAAGTCAATTAGCACATTCAGATGTCCTTCCATCTCCCTCCAACCCCAGCTCTTAAAAGCTCTCCAGTCCTTTGTTTCATTGAAGTTGAACTCTGTTTTTATTTTTCACTGACTACAAGAAGTACTTTATGTATTTTATACAACACTATTACATTCTCTGACTATATTCCTTATGCCAGGTCTTTTATTCCTGTGACTTACCCATTCCATAACTGGAAGCCTGTATCTCCCTCCCCCGCTTCATCCATTTTGTCTATCCCCCCCCCCATTCCCCCTCACCTCTGGCAACCATCAGTTTGTTCTCTGTGTTTACAGGTATGATTCTGCTTTTTATTTGCTTGTCCCGCGTCGGGCAGGGTTCTCCCTCTGCTTCTCTCTCTCTCTCTCTCTCTCTCTCTCTCCCCCCCCGTCTCTCATGAATAAATAAATAAAATCTTAAAAATAAAATAAAATTAAATAAATAAATAAATTTGTTTTTAAAAATTCTAATTTTTGTTCTCTCTCCCCCTGTTGCAATAGCCCTGATTAATGTCTTTCTTGACTGTTTAACTTCTTCCTGTGCAATTTTTGCTTTGCCATAGGACAACTGGGAAAATATATAATGTTTAACCCATCTTTATGGGAAGGTGGAGTAGATGTGATTTTTTCCCACTAAGTACAACTATTCCTTTTACTGAATACAACTAAAATCCATAGATATTTTATATAAAACAAACCTAACAAGACTATGAAAGGTGGAAAAAAGGAGGTAGACCAGTTTTCAAGGAACAACATGGTAGTGACTTCCCTATTTTCTTTTTGCCTCATATCCCAAACTTAGAATGGAAGGAGTCAGCAACGTAGAAATGCCAATAGCCACAGATAAAATAAACCCAAAGAAAAAACCCTATTTCTCTATCCAAAACAAAACAAAACAAAACAAAAAAACAAGAGGAGAGCAGTTTAGCAAGATAGAAAACTCTCAGATAATAATCAATCTGATCCAGCAAAACACCACAGAAGAAAAACTGTAGCCCCAACCTACCCGGGCCAGCAAAGGTTAAGCTGAGAGCCTGGACTTCCACCCTTCCCAGGCAACAACAAGAAACTTCAAACTCCCACGTCTCCAACCCCACCAGGGTGGCATCAGAGAAGGCCAAGTAGGGAGCCAGAAGATTTCATCCTGGCTTGATACAGAGTCTTCCTCATAAAACCTCACCTCTATGGTGGCAATGGAAACCACAGAGGGAGCCCAGATTTCTACCCCATCCAGCAGCAATAAGGTGCACCGCCCGCCACATGCTGGGACGATGTTAGAGGAGGGCTAACAGAAACTTAAGGCTTCAACCACCCCCAGAAGGCTGTTTCATTCATCACTTTAGTAGAGGCAACATGGGGAGCAGGAAGGAGACACTTTTAACCCTATCAGCCAGAGAGGTATCATTTCAGGCCTATTGGGGAGCCAGAATTCATACCCCTTATTCAGCAGTAACAGTAGAGTCCCCTCTTCCTCACATGTCAATGGAACATGGTGAGACACCTAACCAGTGTCTGACTCTCAATCTCAACTCAGGTCTTGATTCAGGCTCATGAGTTCAAGCCCCACACACTGGGCTCCACACTTGGCATGGAGCCTACACACACACACACACACACACACACACACACACACACACACACACACACACACACACACAATTCTACAACCAAAAAATAACAACTAAATTTTAAAAACACAACAGACCATCTCAATAGTAGTATAAAGGGAACAGAGAGTTAACCGGAAGAAGAAAAAAAAAAGTAGAAATTACCCAATCTGAACCAGAGAAAGAAAATAAACTAGCAAAGGTAAATGGAGCCTCAGGGACTAGTAGTACTGTAAAAAATATATTTATAATAATTGTGTCCTTGGAGTCCTCTAGGGGAGTAGGAAAAAAGTGAACTAAAAAACAGTACTCAAAAAAATAATAGCTGAAAACTTTGTGGGTTTTTTTTTTTTTAAGATTTTATTTATTTATTTGACAGAGAGAGACACAATGAGAGAGCGAACACAAGCAGGGGGAGTGGGAGAGGGAGAAGCAGGCTCCCCACGGAGCAGGGAGCCTAATGTGGGGCTCAATGTGGGGCTAAATCCCAAGACCCTGGGATCATGACCTGAGCCAAAGGCAGACGCTTAACGACTGAGCCACCCATGTGACCCAATGGCTGAAAACTTCTAAAAATATAGAAAAAGAAATAAACCTACAAACTCAAGTAACTGATGAAGTAACTGTTTAAGAACAGAATAAACTCAAAAATATCTACACCAAGACACATCAGGGCCAAAATTCTGAAAACTAAAGATAAAGAAAAAATTTTAAAAACAGTGAAAGAGAAATAAAATCTTCACTGTAAGGGGGAAAATAATTTGAATGGCAGCAGATTCTCCATGAGAAATCAGAGAAATCAGAAAGAAATGGGACATGTCAAAGTACTGGGGGGAAAAAAAAGGATCAATCCAGAATTCCATATTGAGTGAAAATATCCATTAGAAATAAAGGAGAAATCAAAACATTCTCAAATAAAGGAAAACTAAGAATTTCTCTCTAGCATAACTACCCTAAAAAATGGCTAAGCAAAGTTCTCTAACCAAAAGGAAAATGATAAAATGAGGAATCTTGGAACATCAAGGAGGTAGAAAAACACACGGTAAGCAAAACATTGTGGGCAAACACAATAGACTTTCTTTCTCCTGTTGAGTTGTCTAAATTATGTTCAAAATCTGCAGATCAATTATAATACCGATGTGATTTTAAATGCGTGATGGGAAAATATCTAAGGCAAGTATGAGTGAGAGAGAAGAAAGAGATGTAGAGAGGTAAAGTTTCTATGCTCCATGCAGACTGGCAAAATTATGACTCCAGTAGTCTGTGATAAGTTATATCTATTTAATTTAATACCTACCACAATCATTAATAAAGTTATACAAAGAGATGCTCAAAAACAGAATAGATATATCAAAATGGAATTCATAAAACTGTCCATGTTACCTACAGGATTGGCAAGGAAGGAAGAGGGGGGAAAAAGACAGAAAAAAACAAACAGAAAACAAAAAAATAAGATGGCTCAGACATAAGCCTTGACATTTTAATTAATTGCATCAACTACAAGTGTTCCAAATATTCTAATTCAAAGACAGGGTTTAGCAAAGTGGATTAAAAAACAAATACCAAATATATGCTGACTACAAGAAACTCATTCAAATTACAATGATACAGGCAGGTTGAAAGCAAAAAAATGGAAAACTGTATTTCACAGAAACAGTAAAGAAAGCAGAAGTGGCTATATTAGTATCAGATTTTTTAAAAAGACTTCAATGCAAAAGAAATTACCAGAGACTGAGGGTCATTACAAAATGATAATACAGTCAATCTATTAAGGAGACATAGTAATCCTAAATATGTGCACGCCAAACAATAAAGCAGAAAAATGTGTTAGGCAAAAACTAATAGACCTAGCTGAAGGAATAAAAAGGGAAATCTGCAATTACACTTGGAAATTCAATACCTCTCTGTCAACAATTAATAGAAAATTAGACTGAAAAAAACCAGTGAAGTTATAAAAGAAATTAATAACATTATATGCCAACAGAATCTAGTCCACATTTATTAACTATTCCACCCACCAACAGTAGAATACACATTTTTTTCTAATGCCCATGGAACATATAACAAGATAAACTATATTCTGAGTTATCCAATAAAACTCATCAAATTTAAAAGAATTGAAATCATGCAGACACTCTTCTCTGACCACAAGTATCAAACAAGAAATCAATACCAGAAAGATAACAGGATATCTCCAAACATGTGGAAACCTAAAAACATAGTTCTAAGATCAAATCAATAATCAAAAATCTCCCAAAAAAGAAAAGCCCAGGGCAAGGGCTTCATGGGTGATTATATAAAATATTTAAAAAATTGATGCAATCCTTCTTGAACTCTTGAAAAAATTGGAGAGGGAACATTCCAAACACATTTTATGAGGTCAGCATTTATCCTTATATAGCCAAAAAAAGGCACTACAAGGAAATCATATTACAAGGCAATATCCCTGATGAACACAGATGCAAAAACTATGCAACAAAATACTAGCAAATTGAAGTCAACATCACATTAAGGGGATTATACACAATGATCAAGTGGGATTTATCCTGGGGATGCAAGGATGTTTCAACATACATAAGTCAATAAACATGATACATCATATTAACAGAATGAAGAATTTAAAATGTCATTATCTCAACAGATGCAGAAGAAGGATGTAACAAAATTTAACATCGTTTCATGGTAAAAATTCTCAATAAATTAAGAATATAAGGAATACACCAAAACATAATAAAGACCACATATGACAAGCCAATAGCTAACATTATACACAATGGTGAAAAACTGAAATATTTTTCTCTAAGATCAGGAACAAGACAAGGATGCCCATTCTCACCACTTCCATTCAACACATTACTGGAAGTCCTAGCCAGACCAATTAGACAAGCAAAACAAACTAAAGGCATCCAAATTGGAAAGGAAGAAATGAAACTGTCTCTGTTTGTAGATGACATGATCTTATATACAAAAGTCCTAAAGAGTCCACTGAAAAACTGTTAGATTTAACAAATGAATTTAGTAAAGTAGTAGGATACAAAATCAACATACAAAAATCAGTCACATTTCTATATATTGACAAAAAACTATCTGAAAAGGAAATTAAGAAAACAGTCTAATTTACAGTAGCATCAAAACCAGTAAAATATTTAGGAATAATTTTAACTGAAAACTGTAAGGCACTGATGAAAGAAACTGAAGAAAACACAAGTAAACGGAAAGATGTCCTGTGTTTATAAATTGGAAAAATTAATATTGTTAAAACATCTGTACCACTCAAAGTGTTCTACAGATTCAATGCAATCCCTATCAAAATTTCAATAACATTTTTCACAGAAATAGAAAAATTCTAAAAGTCATAGGGAACCACAAGAGACTCCAAATAGCCAAAGCAAACATGAGAAAGAACAAAGTTGAAGACATTGCACTTCCTGATTTCAAACTTTATTACAGAACAATAATAATCAAATCAGTTTTGTCCTGGCATAAAAACAGATACATATGCCAATGGAACACAGTAGCGAGGTCAGAAACAAACCCACACATAGGGTTAACTAGTCTTTGACAAGGGTGTCAAGAATACATAATAGGAAAAAAGATAGTCTCTTCAATAAATGGTGTTGCCAAAACTGGATATCCACGTGCAAAAGAATAAAATTGGACTCAGATACCAAAAACAAAAATTAACTCAAAATGGGTTAAAGACTTAAATGTAAGGCTTGAAACTGTAAAAATCCTAGGAGAAAACAGAGGGGAAAAGCTCCCTGACATTGACCTTGGTAATCATTTTTGGAATGTGATACCAAAAGCACAGGCAACAAAGGCAAAAATAAATAAATAGGACTACAACAAACTAAAAAGCTTCCATACAGCAAAAGAAACAATCAGCAAATAAAAAGGCAACCTATGAGATGGGAAAAAAATATTTGCAAATCATGTATCTGTTAAGGGGTTACTATTGAAAAATATGTAATGAACTCCTAAAACTCAAGGACAAAAAAGCAAATAATCTGATTTTAAAATGAACAAAGGACTTGAATATATATTTTTCCAAAGAAGACATACAAATAGCCAAAAGGTAAATGAAAAGGTGCTCAATATCAATAATCATCAGGGAAATGCAAATTAAAACCACAATGAGATATCACCTCACACTTGTTAAGACTCTATCATCAAAGGACAAGAGATAAGTGTTGGAAAGGATGTAGAGAAAAGGAATCCTTGGACGTTGTTGGTGGTGTGAATGTAAACCATTATGGAAAACAATATGAAGTTTCCTCAAAAAGTTAAAAATAGGACTACCATATAATCCATATAATCCAGAATCCCACTTCTAGGTATATATCTACAGGAAATGAAATTGGTATTTTGAAAAGATGTCTGCACTCCCATGTCCATTGCAGAATTATTCATAATAGCCAAGATATAGAAACAACCTAATTTACTTGTCTAAGTGTCTATAGACAAATGAATAGATTAAAAATGTAATTAGATAGACAGATATGGATATATATAATGGGTTATTATTCAGCCGCACAAAAAGAAGGAAATCCTGCCATTTGCAACAAGTTGGATGAACCTGGAGGACATTATGCTAACTGAAATAAGCCAGCCACAGAATGACAAATATGGCATGATCTCACTTATATGTGGAATCTAAACAAGTCAAACTTGTAGAACTAGAAAGCAGGCACAGTGGTTGCCAGGGGCTTTTCTGGGTAGTGGAAATGAGGAGATGTTAGTCAGATGGTACAAACTTCCAGTTATCAAACGAGTAAGTTGTGAGGTTTTAACGTATAGCATGGTGATTGTAGTTAATAATACTGTATTGTGTACTTGATGCTAACAGAGTGTTCTCACCACACACACACACAAAGGATATGTGAGATGACAAATGTACTGATTAATTGTTTCATAACATATAAGTACATTAAATTATCAAATTGTACACCTTTAAAAAAATCACATTGTAAAACCTAAACATATACAATTTTTATTTGTCAATTATACCTCAATAAAGCTAAGGGGAAAAATAAATAATCTATGGGTCAAAGAAGACTCAAGGAAAATTTAAAAAGACATTGAACTAAATGAAAATACATATCAATAGTTCTACATATCAATATTTCTGAGACATAGCTAAAGCAGTTGTGAGAGGAAACTTTATGTCACTAAATGTGTGTATTAGAAAAGAGGAAGTCTTAAGTTAATAAGATAAGCTCCTATCTCAAGAACCTAGAAAAAGAGCAAAATAAACCAAAACAAGCAAAAGGAAGGAAATGATAAAAAGCAGAAATAAAAGAACTTAAGATAAATAAAAGAACTTAGAAAAACAATAAAGGAAATCAATAAAACAAAGAGCTTGTTTACTGAAAAAAATCAATAAAATTGACAACTCTTTAGCAAGACTGACAAATTTAAAATGGAGCACACAAATTCCCAACATCAGGAATGAAACGGGGCATCACTACATCCTGCAGACAATAAAATGATAAAAGGGAATACAATGAAGAACTCTACACACATATATTTGAACTTTACACAACTTACCACATAATGGCAATTCCTCAAAAACTACAAACTATTATAACTCATCCAATTGGAAATAAATAATATGAATAGCCTAATAACTATGAAGAAAATCAAAGCCATAATTTAAAAGTTCCCAAAAAAGAAATCTGCCCAGCCAGATGGTTTTATTGGAAAAATCTACCAAATATTTAAAGAATTAACACCAATTCTACACAATTTCTTCCTAATAAGAAGGAACATGTCCTAATTCATTTTTTAAAACTAATAGTATCCTAAAGTCAAAACCAGAAAAAGAGAAAAACAAAGCAATTTAAAAACTCAGACCAAGGTCTCTCAAGAATATAGACACAAAACTTTTTAACAATATATTAACAAATAGTATATAAAAAAGAATCATACACCATGGCCACATGGGGGTTTAGTCCAGGGATGGGATGTTTGTTTCATATTCAAAAATCAATCAATATAACCCATCTTTTAACAGACTAAAGAAAAAAAGTCACATGATAATGTAACTGATACAGAAAGCAATTGACAAAATGAAATATTCTTTTATGATTAAAAAAACCCTCAAAAATAGAAATAGAGGGGACTTGCACAACTTGATAAGTGCATCTATTTTTAAAATACTATAGCTGAAATTACACTTAACAATAAAGACTGAATATATTTTCCCTAAGATTGGGAACATGGCAAGGATGTCAACTTTTATCACTCTTACTCACACGGTGCTGGGAATTCTAACTAGTACAGTAAGGCAAGAAAAGACACACAGATTGGAAAGGAAGAAATACAACTGCCCTTGTTTGCAGATGAGATGATTGTGTACATAGAATATCCCAAGGAATCTACAAAAATACTCCTAGAACTAGTAAGTGAAGTTAACAAAATCACAGGACAAAAGATAAATATACAGAAATAATTCTATTTCCAAATTCTACCAATAAACACATGGACACCAACAATAAAAATACAATACCATTTGTAATCACTAAAATATGAAATATTTAGCTATAAACCTAACAAAACAAGTACAAGACTCATATACAAATACAAAATGCCACTGAGAGAAATCAAAGAAGGTCTAAATAAATAGAGAGATGCTGTGTTCCTGGATTGGTAGATTCAACATTGGAAGACAAAGTCTCCCAAAAACAATATACAGGTTTAATGCAATACCTATCAAAATCTCAGCAAGTAATTTTAGACAAAATTATTTATAATTTATATGGAAAGGCAGAAGAACTAACATAGCCAAAAGAATTTTGAAAAAAAGAATTGGGTGGGGGGATGTGGGTAACTGGGTAATGGGAATTAAAAAGGGCACATGACATCATGAGCACTGGGTGTTATATTCAACTAATGAATTACTGAATATTTTATCAAAGACTAATGATGTACTATTCCTTGGCTAACTGAGTTTAAATTTTAAAAAAAGAAAAAAGAAGAATTAACTGAGAGAGATCAGTATACTCAATTTCAAGACATTATATAGTTCTGGTAATCAAAACTGTATGGTCTTGGTAGAGGGATGGACTCATATATGGAAAAGAACGGATAACCCAGAAGAAGACTCACACACATGTGGCCAAATAATTGTGACAAAAGAGGAAAAAAATCAGTTTAGTGCAGGAGAGACAGTCTTTTCAACAAATGGTACTGAAGTAAAAGAATAGCCGTGGGCAAAAACCAAACCTCAACCTAAACATTACATCTGATACAAAAAGTAACTCAAAATGGATCAGTCTTAAATTTGAAATGTTAAATTACAAAGCTTTTCAAAAGAAACACAGGAGAAAAATCTTCTGGATCTAAGAATGGGAAAAGAGTTTTTAGATTTAAAGCACAATCCATTAGAGGAAAAATTGATCAATTGGACTTCAACAAAATTAAAACCTTTTGCTCTGTAATAGACTCCATTAAGAGGATGAAAAGAAGAAAAGAACTACAGGTTAGAAGTAAATACGTGCAAATCACATATTTGTCAAATATATCGAGAATAAAGAACTCTCAAAAATAACAACTCTCAAAAATCAGCATTATTTAAAAAAACACCCAATTAAAAAATGGGCAAAGATTTAAACAGACATGTCACTGGAAGACAGTAAATAAGCACATGAAAATACCCAACATAGGGGCACCTGGGTGGCTCAATCGGTTAAGCATCTGCCTTCGGCTCAGGTCATGATCTCAGGGTCCTGGAATCAAGCCCCACATGGGCTCCCTGCTCAGCGGGGAGTCTGCTTCTCCCTCTCTCTCTGCTGCCACTCCCCCTACTTGTGCGCACTCTCTCTCTCTCTCCCTCTCTCTGACAAATAAATAAATAAAATCTTTTTTTTAAAAAAGTATGTTATAAACTTCATGAAAGCCCACACAAAACACTTGAAAAATCAACTAATGATGTACTGTATGGTGACTAACATAATAAAATAAAATAGAGAAATAAATGAGATCAAAATAATAAGCCAAGGATAAAATGGAATAAAAAATATTCAAAAAAAGGGGAAAAGAGGAATAAACAAAGAAAACCAATAGCAATATCCAATAATCAAATCATACCCATAATTATGTTTGATATAAGCAGTCTAAATGCATCAAGTAAAAGAAAACTTGTCCTGTCACCTTGGATGAAATAGCATGTCTCAATATGTGATACCTACAAGAAACCCTTTTAAACATAAATAGGTAGAGAAGGTTAAAAGTAATAGAAATGAAGTAATAGAATGAAGAAAGAGATACTATGGAAATACTAATCAAAATTAAGCTTAAGCAGGTCTATTTCTATCAGACAAAACAGGCTTCAGAACAAAAATAACCATGGAGAAAGAGAAGTACCTCATAAAAGGAGTCAATTCACCAAAAAGACATAAAAATCCTAAAGTGCCTGCCAATAGAGCTTCAAATTTTTTAATAAAAACTAATAGAACTAAAAAAAGAAATAGGTAAGTCTACAATTGTACGTGGACACTTCGTCATTCCTCTTTCACTAATCAATAGAACAAGTAGACAGAAAATCAATATGAATATAGAGGACCTGAATATTCCTATCAATAAACTTGGCCTAATTAACACGTATGGAACATTCTAGCTAATAATGGCAGAGCATAGATTCTTTTTTAAGAGCACAAGGAACATTCGCCAAGATCAAGAATATTCTGAGCTGTAAAAGAAACTTCAACAAATTTAAAAGTATTAAAATCATACAAAGAGTATTTTCTAGCCAGAATAGAATTAAATCATTAATTAAAACCAGAAATATTACTAGAAAATCCCCATATGTTTGGAAATTAATAACACATTTCTGTATGTTTCATAAGTTAAAGAGGAAGATACAAGATAATTTAGAATATATTTTTAATTGACTAAAAAACAGCATATGTAGGACGCATTAAGGCAATGCTTAAGAGAGAAATTTACAACATGAAATGCCTATATTAAAAACAAAGAGGTCTTGGGGCGCCTGGGTGGCTCAGACAGTTAAGTGTCCAATTTTTGGTTTCAGCTCAGGTCATGATCTCAGGGTCACTCAGCACTCAGCTTAGAGTCTGCTTGGGATTCTCTCTTTCCCTCTCCCCTGCCCCTCCCCCTGCTCTCTCTCTCTCAAATAAATAAATAAATAAAATATTTTTTAAAAATAAATAAAAACAAAGAGGTCTCAAACCAATGACTTAAGCTTCCATGTTCATAAACCAGAAAAAAGGAGAAAACTGAACCCAAAGCAAGCACAAAGGAAGGAAATAATAAAGAGAAAAAATGAGAACAGATAAATAATAGAGAAAAATCAATGAAACTGAAAGCTAAACAGTTTGAGAAGATCTATAAAATCTTTTTAACCTCCAGTTGAGGAAGTAGTCTTATTAACCTCTGGTGTGATTTCTAAAGAACAATACAGGAAACATGCAAATCACCAAAATCATGTTATGAAAGATGGGACATCACTTAAGACCCTCTACATATTAAATGGATAATAAAGGTGTTTTAGTTTTCAATCCCTGGCATAATAAATCGCCACAAATATAACGACTCAAGCAATGCTCATTTATTATTTCACAGTTTTGTAGGTCAGAAGTTCAGATGGGATCAACAGGGTTATCTTCTTAGATAAAGCTGAAATCAAGGAATTGACTAGGCTGAGCTTTTACCTGAAGTCTCTGGGAAGGAACTCCCTGGCAGCCAATTCAAGTTATTGGCAGAACTCATTTCTTTGAGATTAGGTCTGATGAGGTCCCTGATTTCTTGCGGGCTGTCACTGGGAGTTTTTCACAGCTCCTGGAGAGACCACCCACATTTCTACTCACATGATCCTCCTCCATCTTCAAACCGGCAATGATGCAGAGTCCTTCAGGTGCTTCAAATATCTCTTACTTCACCTTCTGCTACCAGCCAGGGAAAACCGTTCTGCTTTTAAAGGGTGCACCTATTTAGGACAGTCCCACCCGGATAATTTCCCTATCTTAAGATCACTGACTAATAAGCTTAATTATATCCTCAAAATCCCTTTTGCCATGTAACATAATATAATCATGGGAATGACACTCATATTCACAGGGAAGGAAATTAGAGTTCTGCATACCACAAGTGAATATTATGAACAATTATATACCCATAACTTGGAAAACTTAGATAGAATTGAATAAATTCCTTAAAAGACATAAAGCACTTGAGGAACCTGAGTGGCTCAGTCTGGTAAGCCTCTGACTCTTGATTTCGGCTCAGGTCATGGTCTCAGGGCGTGAGATTGAACCCCGCCTCAGGCTCTGAGCTCAGTGCGGAGTCCGCTTCTCTCTCTCTCCCCCTTCTCCTCCCCCTGCTCTCTCTCTCTCTCTTTCTCTCCCTCTCAAGTTAATAAATAAAATCCTTAAAAAATTTTAGTGGAATTTTTTCTCAAAATCAATATGCTAATTTTACAATTTATATGGAAAGGTAAAATCTGGACAAGTCACGATTTTGTGAAAAATAAAATTGGAAACACACGCTACCTCATTTATTTACTATAAAGCTAAATTAATCAAGACAGAGTGATATTGGAGAAAGGATAGACATATAGATTAATGAAACAGAATGGAGTCCAGAGATAGATCCACATATATATGGTCAACTGATATTTTTATAAAGGTACAAAGGCAATTTAATGGAGAATTGATAGCCATTTCAATAAACGGTCCTGGAAAAACTGGATACTTCTATGCCAAAAAAAATGAACCATGTACAATTACTCGGATATTTTATACAAAATAATTCAAAATGGATTATAGAGCTAATTATAAAATGTAAAACTATAAAAGGTTTAAGACTGAGAAGAAAATCTTTGTGACCTTGGGTTTAGAAAAGATTTCTTAGATATAAGACCAAAAGCACAATCCATTAAAAAAAAATCAATAATTGAACATCATCAAAATTAAGGGCTGCTCTATGAAAGATACTGTGAAAAAAAATCGAAAGACAAGCCATGGACTGGGATAAAATATTTGCAAATCACATATCTGATAAAGGACTTACATCCAGAATATATAAAGATCTTTCAAAATTCAATAGATTTAAATAGCTACTTCACCAAAGAAGTTAATGTGGAATATAAATAAGCATGCAAAAAGAGTTTCAACAAAATTAGTCATTGGGGAAATACAAATTTAAACCACAATGGGATACTACTATTATATACCTATGAGAATGGGGTATGGAGGGAGGAGCATTATAGAGGAACTGGAACTCTCAGACATTTCTCGTAGAAATGCAATATACTTTAGAAAATAATTTCCATTTTCTAATAAAATTAGCCAAACCATTACCATACAACCTAACAACCCTATTCCCTGATAGTTACCCAAGTGAAATAAAATTTTAAGTTCATACAAAATTCTGAATGTGAATGTTTATAGAGGCCTTCTTCATAATCATCAATGACCGGAAACAATCCACATTTCTCTCACATGAAGACTGGATAAAGAGACTATGGCATATTCATTCAAAGGTATACAACTCATCAATGAAAAGGAACAAACTCAAAAAAACTGCATGTATCTCAAATATGTTATAAAAAAATATGCAAGTGAAGCCAGATCTGTTTGAGCCTGGAGGATTGAAGCCCGATTCAAAAAGATACTGAATGATTTCATTTATATGACATCCTGGACAAGGAAAAACTATAGTGATGAAAACCATTATCAATGCCAGGGGCTGGGGTGGGTGGTGGGTTTTGATTACAAAGGGGCAAGGAGAACTTTATGGGATGATGGAACTGTCTGTATCTTTTTTTTAAATAATGTTTTATTGTTATGTTAATCACCATACATTACATCATTAGATTTGATGTGTTCCATGATTCATTGTTTGTGCATAACACCCAGTGCTCCACGCAGAATGTGCCCTCTTTAATACCCATCACCAGGCTAACCCATCCCCCCACCCGCCTCCCCCTAGAACCTTCAGTTTGTTTTTCAGAGTCCATCGTCTCTAATGGTTCATCTCCCCCTCCGACTTACTCCACTTCATTCTTCCCCTCCTGCTATCTTCTTCTTCTTTTTCTTAACATATCTATTGCATTATTTGTTTCAGAAGTACAGATCCGTGATTCATCAGTCTTGTACAATTCACATTGCTCACCATAGCACATACCCTCCCCAATGTCTATCACCCAGCCACCTAATCCCTCCCACCCCCCACCAATCAGGCAACCCTCAGTTTGTTTCTTCAGATTAAGAATTCCTCCTATCAGTGAGGTCATATGATACATGTCTTACTCTGATTGCCTTATATCACCCAGCATAACACCCTCCAGTTCCATCCACGTCATCGCAAATGGCAAGATCTCATTCCTTTTGATGGCTGCATAATATTCCATTGTGTATATATACCACCTCTTCTTTATCCATTCATCTGTCGATGGACATCTTGGCTCTTTCCACAGTTTGGCTATTGTGGACATTGCTGCTGTAAACATTGGGGTGCACGTACCCCTTCGGATCCCTACATTTGTATCTTTGTGGTAAATACCCAGTAGTGCAATTGCTGGATCGTATGGTAGCTCTAATGTTTGAGGAACCTCCATACTGTTTTCCAGAGTGGTTGCACCAGCTTGCATTCCCACCAACAGTGTAGGAGGGTTCCCCTACTCCACATCCCCGCCAACATATATCGTTTCCTGACTTGTTAATTTTAGCCATTCTGACGGGTGTGAGGTGGTATCTCATTGAGGTTTTGATTTGCATTTCCCTGATGCCGAGCGATGTTGAGCACTTTTTCATGTGTCTCTTGGCCATTTGGATGTCTTCTTTGGAAAAATGTCTGTTCATGTCTTCTGCCCATTTCTTGATTGGATTATTTGTTCTTTGGGTGTTGAGTTTGTTAAGTTCTTTATAGATTTTGGATACTAGCCCTTTATCCGATATGTCATTTGCAAATATTTTCTCCCATTCTGTCGGTTGTCTTTTGGTTTTCTGGACTGTTTCTTTTGCTGTGCAAAAGCTTTTTATCTTGATGAAATCCCAATAGTTGATTTTTGCCCTGGCTTCCCTTGCTTTGGCAATGTTTCTAAGAAGAAGTTGCTGTGGCTGAGGTCGAAGAGGTTGCTGCCTGTGTTCTCCTTTAGGATTTTGATGGACTCCTGTCTCACGTTTAGGTCTTTCAACCATTTGGAGTCTATTTTTGTGTGTGGTGTAAGGAAATGGTCCAATTTCATTCTTCTGCATGTGGCTGTCCAATTTTCCCAACACCATTTGTTGAAGAGACTGTCTTTTTTCCATTGGACATTCTTACCTGCTTTGTCAAAGATGAGTTGACCATAGAGTTGAGGGTCCATTTCTGGGCTCTCGGTTCTGTTCCATTGATCGATGTGTCTGTTTTTGTGCCAGTACCATACTGTCTTGATGATGACAGCTTTGTAATAGAGCTGGAAGTCTGGAATTGTGATGCCGCCAGCTTTGCTTTTCTTTCTCAATATTCCTCTGGCTATTCGGGGTCTCTTCTGGTTCCATACAAATTTTAGGATTATTTGTTCCATTTCTTTGAAAAAGGTGGATGGTATTTTGATGGGGATTGCATTGAATGTGTAGATTGCTCTAGGTAGCATTGACATCTTCACAATGTTTGTTCTTCCAATCCATGAGCATGGAACGTTTTTCCATTTCTTTGTGTCTTCTTCAATTTCTTTCATGAGTATTTTATAGTTTTCTGAGTCCAGATCCTTTGCCTCTTTGGTTAGATTTATTCCTAGGTACCTTATGCTTTTGGGTGCAATTGTAAATGGGATCGACTCCTTGATTTGTCTCTCTTCTGTCTTGTTGGTGGTGTATAGGAATGCCACTGATTTCTGTGCATTGATTTCATATCCTGCTACTTGACTGAATTCCTGTATGAGTTCTAGCAGCTTTGGGGTGGAGTCTTTTGGGTTTTCCACATACAGTATCATATCATCTGCAAAGAGTGAGAGTTTGACTTCCTCTTTGCCGATTTGGATGCCTTTGATTTCTTTTTGTTGTCTGATTGCTGTGGCTAGGACTTCTAATACTATGTTGAATAGCAGTGGTGAGAGTGGACATCCCTGCCGCGTTCCTGACCTTAGGGGAAAAGCTCTCAGCTTTTCCCCATTGAGAATGATATTCGCTGGAGGTTTTTCATAGATGGCTTTTATGATATTGAGGTATGTACCCTCTATCCCTATACTCTGAAGAGTTTTGATCAAGAAAGGATGCTGTACTTTGTCAAATGCTTTTTCTGCATCCATTGAGAGGATCATATGATTCTTGTTCTTTCTTTTGTTAATGTATTGTATCACGTTGATTGATTTGCGGATGTTGAACCAGCCTTGCAGCCCAGGGATAAATCCCACTTGGTCATGGTGAATAATCCTTTTAATGGACTGTTGGACCCTATTGGCTAGTATTTTGGTGAGAATTTTTGCATCCATGTTCATCAAGGATATTGGTCTGTAGTTCTCCTTTTTGATGGGGTCTTTGTCTGGTTTTGGGGTCAAGGTAATGGTGGCCTCATAAAACGAGTTTGGAAGTTTTCCTTCCATTTCTATTTTTTGGAAGAGTTTCAGGAGAATAGGTATTAATTCTTCTTTAAATGTCTGATAGAATTCCCCTGGGAAGCCATCTGGCCCTGGGCTTTTGTTTGTTGGGAGATTTTTGATGAGTGCTTCAATTTCCTTAGTGGTTATAGGTCTGTTCAGGTTTTCTATTTCTTCCTGGTTCAGTTTTGGTAGTTGATACATCTCTAGGAATGCACCCATTTCTTCCAGGTTATCTAATTTGCTGGCATAGAGTTGCTCATAATATGTTCTTGTAATTGTTTGTATTTCTTTGGTGTTGGTTGTGATCTCTCCTCTTTCATTCATGATTTTGTTGATTTGGGTCATTTCTCTTTTCTTTTTGATCAGTCTGGCCAGGGGTTTATCAATCTTGTTAATTCTTTCAAAGAACCAGCTCCTAGTTTCGTTGATCTGTTCTACGGTTCTTTTGGTTTCTAGTTCATTGATTTCTCCTCTGATCTTTATTATTTCTCTTCTCCTGCTGGGTTTAGGCTTTATTTGCTGTTCTTTCTCCAGCTCCTTTAGGTGTAGGGTTAGGTTGTGTATTGGAGACCTTTCTTGTTTCTTGAGAAAGGCTTGTATTGCTATATACTTTCCTCTCAGGACTGCCTTTGCTGTATCCCAAAGATTTTGAACAGTTGCGTTTTCATTTTCATTGGTTTCCATGAATTTTTTTAATTCTTCTTTAATTTCCTGTTTGACCCATTCATTCTTTAGTAAGATGCTCTTTAGCCTCCATGTATTTGAGTTCTTTCTGACTTTCCTCTTGTGATGGAGTTCTAGTTTCAAAGCATTGTGGTCTGAAAATACGCAGGGAATGATCCCAATCTTTTGGTACCGGTTGAGACCTGATTTGTGACCTAGGATGTGATCAATTCTGGAGAATGTTCCATGGGCACTAGAGAAGAATGTGTATTCCATTGCTTTGGGATGGAATGTTCTGAATATGTCTGTGAAGTCCATTTGGTCCAGTGTGTCATTTAAAGTCTTTATTTCCTTGTTGGTCTTTTGCTTAGATGATCTGTCCATTTCAGTCATGGGGTGTTAAAGTCCCCCACTATTATTGTATTGTTGTCAATGTGTTTCTTTGCTTTTGTTATTAATTGCCTTATATAATTGGCTGCTCCCATGTTTGGGGCATAGATATTTACAATTGTTAGATCTTCTTGTTGGATAGACCCTTTAAGTAGGATATAGTGTCCTTCCTCATCTCTTACTGGTTTAAAATCTAATTTTTCTGATATAAGGATTGCCACCCCCAGCTTTCTTTTGGTGTCCATTTGCATGGTAAATGGTTTTCCACCCCCTCACTTTCAATCTGGGGGTGTCTTTGGGTCTAAAATGAGTCTCTTGCAGACAGCATATTGATGGGTCTTGTTTTTTAATCCAATCTGATAGCCTGTGTCTTTTGATTGGGGCATTTAGCCCATTTCCATTCAGGGTAACTATTGAAAGGTATGAATTTAGTGCCATTGTATTGCCTGTAAGGTGACTGTTACTGTATATTGTCTCTGTTCCTTTCTGATCTGTGCTGCTTTTAGCTCTCTTTTTGCTCAGAGGACCTCTTTCAATATTTCTTGGAGGGCTGGTTTTGTATTTGCAAATTCCTTTAGTTTTTATTTGTCCTGGAAGCTTTTGATCTCTCCTTCTATTTTCAATGATAGCCTAGCTGGATATAGTATTCTTGGCTGCATATTTTTCTCGTTTAGTGCCCTGAAGATATCATGCCAGTCCTTTCTGGCCTGCCAGGTCTCTGTGGATAGGTCTGTTGCCAATCTAATGTTTCTACCATTGTAGGTTACATATCTCTTCTCCCGAGCTGCTTTCAGGATTTTCTCTTTGTCTCTGAGGCTCGTAAGCTTTACTATTAGATGTTGGGGTGTTGACCTATTTTTATTGATTTTGAGAGGGGTTCTCTGTGCCTCCTGGATTTTGATGCCTGTTTCCTCCCCCACATTATGGAAGTTCTCTGCTATTATTTTCTCCAACATACCTTCTGCCCCTCTCTCTTTCTCCTTCTTCTGGGATCCCAATTATTCTAATGTTGTTTTGTTTATCGTATCGCTTATCTCTCGAATTCTGCCCTGGTGATCCTGTAGTTGTTTCTCTCTCTTTTTCTCAGCCTCTTTATTTTCCATCATTTGGTCTTCTATATCGCTGATTCTCTCTTCTGCCTCATTTATCCTAGCAGTTAGTGCCCCCATTTTTGATTGCACCTCATTAATAGCCTTTTTGATTTCGACTTGGTTAGATTTTAGTTCTTTTATTTCTCCAGAAAGGGTTTCTCTAATAACTTCCACGCTTTTTTCAAGCCCAGCTAGTGTCTTTAAAGTCATGATTCTGAACTCTAGGTCCGACATCGTACTAATGTCATTATTGAGTAGGTCCCTGACAGACCGTACTACCTCTTGTTCTTTTTGCTGAGGTGATTTTTTTCGTCTTGTCATTTTTTCCAGAGGAGAATAGATGAATGAGACAACAGAATGCTAACAGGTTAACAATGTCTCCAGCAAATATACTCTATACAAATCAGAAAAGACCTGAAACCAGGGGACAAGAAAGGCAAAGAAAGAAGAGAAAAAAAAGGGAAAAGAAAAAGGTAAAAACAAACAAAAACAGAACAAAACAAAACAAAAACAGAATATGATCAAATATGATCAGGCTAGTGCATAGATCAGTGCCACACACTAGCTTTTGGGCATATTTTGGTCTGTTAGAAGAAAGTGCCTCCTAAAATTTTAAAGGAAGAAAGACTTATATATATACAAAATAAGGGTTGATACAATGAAGGGATGGAAGATGAGCGTAAAGATGAAAATTATAAAAGATTTTATAAAAGGAATTGATAAGAAGTTGTTTTTTAAAAAGAAAGAAGATTGAAAAAGAAAAAGAAAAAAAAGGGAGAGAATGTGATCAGGCAGGAGACTAGAACAAAGCCATACACTAGTGATTTAGGGTATATTTTGATCTGTTAGATGAACTTGTATCTCAAAATTTTAAAGAGAGAACTTATATATATATATATGCCAAAAATAAGGGTAACTACTATGAAGGGATAAAAATATGACTCTAAAAATGAAAAATAAAAAGTTTTTTTTTAAAAAAGGGATTGATAAGGTATTGTTTGAAAAAGGGAAAAAGAAAAATTAAAAAAAAAACAGTTAAAAATTAACTTTGAAAAACTAATGAATTATGGTAAAAAAGCCATGAATTCTATGTGCAGTATTCCCCTAGCGCTGGAGTTCTCCCGTTCTCCTTGATCGGTAAACTTGGTCTTGGCTTGCTGGCTGTTCGTGCTGATCTCCTGGGGGAGGGGCCTGTTGCCGTGGTTCCCACACGTCTTTGCCGGAGGCGGAACTCCCCCGCCCTTGTCGGTCCGGGCTAAGCAAGCTGCCAGGGTTTGCTCTCAGGAGCTTTTGTTCCCTGCAAGCTCTCGGTACAGCTTTGGAGGACAAGGGTGAAAATGGTGGCCTCCCAATCTCCACCCAGAGGAGCTGAGAACTCGGGGCCCCGCTCCTCAGTGCGCCCCCAGAGAAAAGCAGTCACTCCCGTCTCCCCGGTCTCCAGCTGCACTCCGTGCTCACCCGGCCTGTGACCGAGCGTTTCTATCTCTGGCACCCGACCCCGTGTGGAGTCTCCAAACCCAGCAGATCCCTGCGGTGCGCTCCCACACCGCTCCTCCCAGGGGAGGAAGGGGAGTCTCCCCAGCTCTGCCACTTGTTGGGTCCCTGCTGGAGGAGCAGTGGCCCGACTGGGCCGCGGATCACAGTTTATGGCAACCCCGAGCTGAGAGCCCGTGCCTCGGCTCCGTCTCTGCAGCCGGCTTCCCCGCTCCGACACCTGGGAGCTCTGTTGCACTCAGGCACCCCCGGTCTTTCTGTGACCCTGAAGGTCCTGAGACCACACTGTCCCACGAGGTTTCCACCCCCCCGCTTAGCCACTGGAGCGACGTCCCTCAGCGGAGCCGGCTTCTAAAAGTTCTGATTTTGTGCTCCGCGGCTCTATCACTTGCCAGAAGCGGCCGACGGAGGCCCCCTCCCCCGCCGTCTATCCTCCCGAATGTCGCCTCGGATTCACTTCCCCGCACATCCTACCTTCCAGTAAGTGGTCGCTTTTCTGTTCAGAGAGTTGTTGCTACTCTCTTCTTTGGTCTCCTGTTGAGTTCGTAGGTGTTCAGAATGGTTTGATCCCTATCCAGCTGAATTCCTGAGACCAGAGGAAATCCATGTCTCCTACTCCTCCGCCATCTTGCTCCGCCCCCCGGAACTGTCTGTATCTTGATTGTAGTGGTGTTTACATTGCTACATAAACTTGTCAGAATTGTATACTAAAATAAGTGTATAATATGTGTCTCAGTAAGTGTATAATATTGTGTATCAATAAAACCTGAATATGAATGAAAAAGAAATCTATCCTCCTGTAAACAGCGACTGAGAGGCAATTCTTCTGCAAAATTTTGAAGTCAGTAGTTTATGTTCAGCCTCTCACACCTACCTTTTAAATCCCTCTTCCCCTATCTGTGATATTCCCCCACCTCTATTTAGCAGTCATCCCAGGCTTGCATCCCAGGGAGGCTCTGTTGGTGAACTTTCCTCCCCTGAGTCATCACCAGCAATCTCCTTTCCAGATCACTAAAGAGTCAGTTCTTAGACTCCAGTGCCATCACTCAAATACATGACTCTCAAATCACTCTCAGGCCCAGGATGAGGATTTTTTCCAGACCCAAGCTCTTTTCTTGAAGTCCTCAAATAATATCATACAAGCAGTCAGAAGACTGGTTTTGTAGCACCTTTAAGAATGAGTGCTGCAAAGAGGAGTTTCTACAGCAAGTAATTCCTTACCAGGAGCCCCTTTTATCCAACCCAGATTTCTCTTTTCTGTAGTTCTTTAATCCAAATTCTCATTTGTTTAAATCCTCCAGGCTCAAACAGATCTGGGTTAAAAATCCCAGCTTTGCTCTTCAGAGCTGTCTGTCTTTGGGTAGACTACTTTTCTTCTCTTTGTTTTGGTTTTCTCATATTTAAAAGAGGGAAATGAATCTCATCTTCCTCACACAGACTTTGTGGAGATTAAATAAGATAATGCACTGAGCACAGGATCTGATACAAAGTAAACTGATAAATGTAACTACTACGTTGTTATCATCATTAGCAACACTCGCTCTGATTAAATAGCAAACTGGTAACTACAGAAGTGCACATATCTGCATGCCTTACTAAATGAAGCTATTCACCATGTGAAAACAATTTAAGGAGACTACATTCTGGTTTCTAAAAGGGCTGCTTTCTAATGTATGTAAAACAGCAGTAATAACTGTGTATTGTGACTTACTTTTAAGACACACTTCATTGGTAACTATATGCCACGCTTGCAAATGTTACATCATAGACAGAATGACATTTTGCCCAACTCAAATATTTAAGCTAGTATGACCCTAATTATCACAATACTTTAATGGTCTAGATCTCTTCATACACAGAAATTTGGTTAGCCCCCCAAAACAGAAAAAATGACAGCCAGAATAGCCAATTTCATTACTATTTCATTAATTATCTTGGGAACTCAGAACTATGCTCTCAGTCCAGCTACCACAGGCCACTGCTAAGAGTGACTATGGCAACCACATTGGTGCCCCGATCCTGACAACTTAACAGGAGACATTATGACAGGAGGTATCAGGAGGTACCGTTGCCACAGACACCCTTAGAGACAGCTAGTGGTTGCCTGGTAACCTGCTCTCCTGTATGGGGTTAGCACAAGATGAAGTGAGGAGCTAACGAGGGCTGACTTGAGTTCATACTTACTTGAAAGAAGGAGAGAGGGTATGATGCAGCCAAACATTTCCAAGAACGAAAAGAGCTCAAAACCCATTATATCCTTGGAGATTACGTTATAATTTCTGCCATCATCATTTGTAAAACACACTTGACATTTTACTAGTGAAAGGAGCAACCTATAAAATTAATTTCTACCAAGTAATTTTATATTAATTATTCTCTACAAATTCTTGATGAGCGTACATATGATTGCAATAATTCACTTAGTAGCACCTACTGTTAATTACTGATTGACTCTCCTGAGGACTACAACTTATTTGTAAAAATAGAGTGGCATCAACAGGAGTGTTGAACAGCCCTTGATTAATGAGGGAGTCTAATCATGACTGAATCCAGGGCAGTGTTCTTTCCCTATTTAAATCCATTTGGTTGTATCACATTGCAACTTAAATAGCACTACTAAGGGTCAGCCCCATAAAAATCATTTTTATAAAGAGAAATTAACAAGTCTTTTTATGAATATTAACTGTCATTAGTAATTTAGGACAGACCAAAATCTCAATCCCCTACAGTTCTTTGTAATTTACTATATAAGCATGCGCCAAAAAAAAAAAAAGGTTTCTTGGGATGCCCAGGTAGCCTGGTCACCTAAGCATCCGACTTTTGGTTTCAGCTCTGGTCCTGATCTCAGGGTCATGAAATCGAGCCCCGCATCAGGCTCTGCTCTCAGGGCAGAGTCTGCTTAAGATTTTCTCTCCCTCTGCCTTTGCCTCCTCCCTTGCTCACACTCTCTCTCTAAACTAAATAAATAAATCTTTAAAATAAGAGTTTATTTTCCTTTCTGGAAGTATGTTTTTGTTTTTTTTTTGTTTTTTTTTAAAAGATTTTTATTTATTTATTGAGAGAGAGAGAGCATGAGAGGGAAGAAGGTCAGAGGGAGAAGCAGACTCCCCGCCCAGCAGGGAGCCCGATGCGGGACTCGATCCTGGGGACTCCAGGATCATGACCTGAGCCGAAGGCAGTCGCTTAACCAACTGAGCCACCCAGGGCACCCAGTATGTTTTTGTTTTATTGAATCTTTTTTATTGCTAATTTTACAATGAATCTGTAAAGGTTATGTTACATAATATTTCCTTATTTGATATCAGGAATCCTGGGAAGTAATTTAAAAAGACCAAGTTACGGGACTTGGAGAAGAGAGGTAGATAAATGATTAGGAGTCAGACTAATTTCAGTTAAGAGTTAGACTACTTCAAAAAGATGGTCCTGGCAACAAAGCCAATAGTATTTCTAAAAGAAGGAAAGGATAAATGAATACACTAAGGCCATCATTGCTAAACTGGGGGGGTAAAAATGTGAAATTGCTGTCATGAATTAGTTTACCAGACCCTGTTTACCTGGAGCTTAAAAAGGGGACTACAAATAGTGGACATTTCATAAATTACAAATGGGGAATATTTTTATAACTATCTATGCAGTTATTCATAAAATAGTTATTGAGCTACTACTATGGGCCAGGCACTGAATACAGAGTTGCATTTTATTTTTTTTTATTTTTTATTTTTTTAAAGATTTTATTTATTTATTTGACAGACAGCAAGAGAGGGAACACAAGCAGGGGGAGTGAGAGAGGGAGAAAGAAGCAGGCTTCCCACGGAGCAGGGAGCCCGATGCGTGGCTCCATCCCAGGACCCCGGGATCATGATCTGAGCCGAAGGCAGACGCTTAATGACTAAGCCACCCAGGCACCCCCACGGTTGCCTTTTAAATAATGGAGTCTATAGACAATCTTGTTTTAATATCTTGGAATAGATTTACTTTATAGACAATGAACATGCAAAAGAAAATCAGTGTCTTTTTGTCTTCTAAAAATTTCATAAATTATATATGCTGGTTATATAGATCTGATTTTCCTCAGACTTAATCTTCACACATCTCCTGTTTAATTCTGTAACTCAGGAGACCTGACTGAAATACAGACTGGACTTTCAGCCTCTAGTGTCAGCTTGATTATGCCAGGTGGAGGCTGTTTAGGGCTCCTGGTACCAATTCCAATGTGGGGGGGTGGGGTTCCCCAACACCAACAAGCAATTCTCAGAACACCAATGGGGTGTCCAAAAATTCAACTCAATTCTGACACTATCCATCTGGGGATAGCATCAGATTCCACAGCTGAAGGCTCAGTCTGGCAAAACTGCCCCCCCCCATGCCCTGCCAATTCAGATGTCACTAGCAAGCCCACACTGTTACCTGTGCTCCTGACCAACTGGCTACAAATTAGAGGTTCCAAGGACCCCCTCCAATGCAGGTCCAGGTTGTTACCTGTACTTCTAATTGACTGGCTGTAAGTTAGAGGGTCCCCCAATCTCCTCCTCAGCTTCAATTAATTTGCTAGAGTGGTTCACAGAACTCAGAGAAATGTTTCACTTACCAGATGACCAGTTTATTACAAGAGGATGTAACTCAGGATCAGCCATGTGAAAGAGATGCACAGGTCAAGGACTGGGGAAGGGGTGTGGAGCTTCCATGACCTCTCCAGGCTTGCCGCCCTCCCAGAACCCCCTAGGGTTCACCAACCTGGAAGCGCTCCTTTTGGGGTTTTTATGGAGGCTTCATTACATAGTCATAATTAATTAAATCATTGACCATTGGGAGTTGAATCAACCTCCAGTCCCTCTTCATTCCCCAGAGGTCAAGGTGTGGGACTGAACTTTCCAACCTTCCGATCACATGATTCGTCTCCTGGCAACCAACCCTATCCTTAGGTGGGGAGGTCCCTAGTCGCCTCGTTACCATAACAAAAACAGCTTTATAACTCTTATCACCAAGGAAATTCCGAATATTTTAGGAGCTCTGTGTCAGAAATGGGGAGGAAAACCAAATATCTATCTCAGTATAAATCACAGTATGACAGAGACAATAGTGAAAAATGGATGCCAGGGTTTTTCTCTGTGTGCCCATCCTCTGCCTGAGTCTCCCCAATGGTTCCAGCTTTAACAGGGTGACTTCAGCCCCTGAGCTGGTTAGTGAACATCACCCCATCGTCCTTTGTCCCCAGCCTAGGGGTAGAAGTGACTGTGCACCCTTGCCAATTTCGGGAATACCTCATCACCCTCTGTCTCTAGTGCTTCCAGGACCTGAATAATCAATTTCATATGCCAGGTTCTCCGTTTTCAACACTTAGAGTGGTTTCAATGTTAATGGTAAAATTCTGATCGATACACTATATAATAGAGAAATAATTGGAAATAGTTTGAATTACCAATAATGAGAGGATAGTTAAATCAATTATGGTACAGTCACTCCATAGAAAATTTTACGGTTATGATTATAATGGCTTCTTTTTAGGATTATAAAGACTTCTAAGGAACAAGGAAATGATTATGATATAATAGACAATGTTAAGTGAATATACTTAGAATGTAAAGAAACATATTGTACAACTATAACTTTAGTAGAAAAATTAGAGCTTCTGTTTTAGAGTGATAATGAAATCACTGGTGACTTTTACTATATTTAAATTTTTTTTTTCTGGTGGCGTCTGGGTGGCTCAGTCATTAAGCATCTGCCTTCTGCTCAGGTCATGGTCCCAGGGTCCTGGGATCTAGCGGCACGTCGGGCTTCCTGCTCAGTGGGAAGCCTGCTTCTCCCTCTCCCACTCCCCCTGCTTGTGTTCCCTCTCTCGCTGTGTCTCTCTCTGTCAAATAAATAAACAAAATCTTTAAAATAAATAAATAAATAAATAAATATATACAAATAATTTTTTTTCTATCCTGTGATATTGTTTCTGTCAGTAAACAAAATAATCAAAAAAATATGCACATTCCTCAGTGACTGCCATTTTGGAATTTATTTCTACATTTTGGGCGGTTCTAAAGCATAAACATGATAGATCTATGATCCCTGGGCTCTGATTTGAGTCTCTGGCCAAACATCATTTGCCCTATTATCCTATAACTGGAACCTGATAATCCAACATGAAGAGTATGTTTTAAGAGTTGTCAAGGAAAATAAAGGTTTATTTAACTACACAAGGTATTATGTGGAAATGGTAATATAGGAGCCACCTAACATATGATGTGGGATTCATTTATTTAAATAGCCTTAAGCACCTAATGGAACCTTTGGAAAGTAGCACTGGGAAGGACTTGAAGACAGAACATGTAAGACTGAAGGTCTGGATGAGTACCAAGTCCCACAGCTTGGGACAATGGAAAGGTCATGGCACCAGCTGCCCAAAATGAAGTGGCAAAGAGAATCTGAGATTTGCAAGAGTTAAGGAGGGAGAATTTTTCTGAAACTGGTCCATTTCATGTGTCTTCAGATCAGGTCTGCTCGTGTGCACTCAAGGAAACCCTAACCATAACAACCTATTCATGGACCTGGGGGCACCAGTCTTCTCTAACACAAAAGTGAGATTGGGATCACTTTTTTTTTTTTAAGATTTTATTTATTCATTTTGGAAAGAGAGAGCCCACGTGTGACAGAGAGCACAGAGAGGGGAAGAAGGAGAGAGAGAGAGAATACCAAGAGGACCCTTAACTGAGCCTGGGGCCCGATGTGGGGCTCAGACGACCCTGAGATCATGATCTGACCCAAAACCAAGAGTCCTACACTTAACCCACTGGACCACCCAGGCACCCCTAGGGATCACTTTTCATCTAATGGTTGGAACAACACTAATAAAATCCTGTTAAGCTCCTGGACTTTTTTTATTTAATGTCACTACTCCTACCACCTCTCTTAAAAAGTCACTAAATTAATGGCCCAGGTTTTAATTAAATATAAACGTGCAAAAAAAAGTAAAAGATTTAAGAAGAATAACATTATTTTTGGAGCTGGATATCAAACTGGATGTATTTTAACTGGTTAATAAGACCCAAGGAAGCTGAGTCTTCAGTTAACCATGGGAAAAAACTGAGAAACAATCCAATTTATATAGTGGAATCCCACAAAGTTCAGGAATTGTCACCCATGCTACCCCAGGAAGTAAGAATGAAGATGAAGTTTAAAACAAAGGTTTAGATGAAAGTCTGTCTAAGTAGTTCTTCCTCTGCCCGATCTCACCAGCTCCTTCCAAGCAAGTAACTGCTCAGCAGAAGAATGAAGCTTTGCTGTCTGGATTCCTGGAGGTGGAGACATCACACGTAACTGGAGCAGGGCAATAAATAAAGTTTATGTATTGAATGTTGAAACCTTTACCTCTCTTCCCTATATTGGCCCTCAGGACACAAGCAGCCAGATGTAAATTACCATACTCAAGACTGAAAGTTGGCCCATGAGAAAAGACATAAACATATTGACATCTGAGACTTCTCACTGAAAATGGCTGACAGATCATGCTAGAACAAAGTCCAAAGCCTACTAGCCACATACATGTGGCTAGAGCTTCCATCAGTTATTTTATTTCCCGTGTTTCAACATAAGCAGCCATCACCTCACACCCAGTAAGATGGCTACCATAAGAAAATAAATAAATAACAAGCGTTGAAGTAACAACCCGTGTGCACTCTCGGTAAGATTGTAAAATGGGGCAATCACTATGGAAAACAATATGGAATTTCCTCAAACAATTAAAAGTAGAACTGCTATATGATCCAGCTATCCCACTTCTAGGTATACATCCAAAAAAATCAAAAGCAGGGTCTCGAAGAGATATTTGTACACCTGTATTCATGACAGTGTTATTTACAATAGCCAAGAAGTGGAAGCAAATGAAATGTCTATCTATGGATAAATGGATAAGCACAAGGTTGCCTATACAAACAATGGAATATTATTCAGCCTTGAAAGAAGAAAAATCCTATGATATGCTACAACGTAAGATTAACCTTGAGGACATTATCCTAAGTAAAATAAGCCAGAAACAAAAAGACAAATACTTTTGATTCCACTTATATGAGGTATCTAAAGTAGTCAAATTCATAGAAACAGTAGGGCTGAGAGGAAAGGAGAAAGGGAAATTGTTTAATGGGCATAGAGTTTCAGATTTGCAAGGTGAGGAAGTTTGAGAGATCTATTTCACAACAATGTGAATATACTTAATGCTACTGAAATGTACCTTTTAAATTGTTAATATGTTTTTAAAAAAGAAATACACAAATATATTCACACACATATGTATGTTTGCATATGCATGTAATGTTTTTAGAATATTTGCAAGTAGACTGAGTAAGCCATGGGCTAGGGTGGAAGAGAAATGGTTTTCATGATGTGCCTCTTTGTTCTTTTTTTTAAAAAAGGTTAATGCTTTTTTTACCATATTTACATATATTTTTCAACTAAAAAAGCCAAATAAAATACAAAGTATGCTCCTCCCACACTCTCGTCACCCCCACTCTACCTGGCAGCCCTAACCCAACGACTGACTGATCAGAATTACAAAAGGCTTGCCTCCACAATGTGGGACCAAGTTGGTGGTGTCATTCATACTCTAGAGCGCCCTGTAAGCTCAGGCTCAAACCAGTCTCCAGCTGAGACCACATCTTGCTGAGCTTTCTTCTCTGTTTATCCTGCTTCCCTCTCTAGTTTCCCTGAGAGCACTCCCTTAAAAAGTAACTTGCACAAGTGTTCTGATCTCAGGCTGTTTCTAGGGAACCTGACATAAGACAGAATTCTATATTTTTCCTTTATTGTGCTATCCAAGCCTTTGCTTGTTACCTGTGTCTTTGATTATTATTTGTCTTTGCCACTACATCATAAACCTTTGCAGATAGTGTCCATGTGTTTTGTTCTTCACTGTTATCAATAGTGTTTCACAGAATACCAGGTCCATAGTCAGTGTACGACAAGTAATTGTTGAATGAATGTTAAATGAATCTAAATATCATTATCCTGCCTCAGTGAGGAGCAGGGTTGAACCATAGGCTTCTGATCAATTCCTGGCCCATGATAAATACTCACAGGCACAGGGATGCCCACTATAAGAGGGAAGTAGAACCAGAAGTTTCATGTTGCTCTTTGATCTGTTGACCTCTGAACCTTGTCTACTTGCCTGGATATAGTTAATTATATGATTTTCACCTATTCTGCCTACTTGTTGCCTGACTATTTCATTACATATGCCCAACTCTTTTTTTTATTTTTTTTATTTTTAGAGACAGAGAAAGAGAGTGCATACATGCACATGCACGAGCGGGAGAAGGGGGGGGGGGCAGAGGGAGAAAGAAAATCCCAAGCAGGCTCCACACCCAGTGCAAGCCTGATCTCATGACCCCAAGATCATGACCCGAGCTGAAATCAAGAGTCAGCAGCCTAACTAACTGAACCACACAGGCACCCCTGCCCAACTCTGTCTTAGGGCAACTCAAGACCTTGGCTCGTTCTCCCATTGTCAATTCATAACCCATACCAGTTAAACCATCTGCCAAAGGGTAACATCTTCTCCAAGTACGAAAGTGAATGGGAAATTTTATATCTCCGAAATTTGGAAAATGGAAGTAACATAGAGCACCAGGAAAAAAAGTTTATTTCTCTGAAAAATTTACTTTGCCTGGGTCATTTTTATACTTTTTTAATTCTAATTTTTCCATTTCTGTTAATGCCATTCTTTCAAAATAAAAAAGAATGCATGCCAGTATGACTTTTGTTACACTTTCCATAAAAATATTAAAAAATTATGACTCCCCAGGGGGGCGGAGCAAGATGGCAGAGGAGTAGGAGACCTGGATTTTGTCTGGTCTCAGGAATTCAGCTGAATAGGGATCAAACCATTCTGAACACCTACGAACTCAACAGGAGATCGAAAAGGAGAGTAGCAACAACTCTCTGAACAGAGAAGCGACCACTTACTGGAAGGTAGGACATGCGGAGAAGTGAATCTGAGGCGATATTCGGGAGGATAGACGGCGGGGGAGAGGGCCTCCGGCGGCCGCTTCTGGCAAGTGCTAGAGCCACGGAGCACAAAATTGGAACTTTTAGAAGTCGGCTCCGCGGAGGGACGTCGCTCCAGTGGCTAAGCGGGGGATGGAAACCTCGCGGGACAGTGTGGTCTCAGGACCCTCGGGGTCACAGAAAGACCGGGGGTGTCTGAGTGCGGCAGAGCTTCCAGGTATCGGAGCGGGGAAGCCGGCTGCAGAGACGGAGCCGAGGCGCGGGCTCTCAGCTCGGGGTGGCCATAAACTGTGATCCGCGGCCCAGTCGGGCCACGGCTCCTCCAGCAGGGACCCAACAAGCGGCAGAGCTGGGGAGACTCCCCTCCCTCCCCCGGGAAAAGCTCTGCGTGAGCGCACTGCAGGGATCTGCTGGGTTTGGAGACTCCACACGGGGTCAGGTGCCAGACATAGAAATGCTCGGTCACAGGCCGGGTGAGCAAGGAGTGCGGCCGGAGACCGGGGACACGGGAGTGACTGGCTGCTTTTCTCTGGGGGTGCACTGAGGAGTTCTTGCCTCCTCTGGGGCGGAGATTGGGAGGCCACCATTTTCACTGTCGTCCTCCAAAGCAGTAGGGAAAGCTTGCAGGGAACAAAAGCTCCTGAGAGCAAACCCTAGCAGCTTGCTTAGCTGGAACTGACAAGGGCGGGGCAATTCCGCCTCGGGCAAAGACATTTGGGAACCACGGCAACAGGCCCCACCCCTAGAAGATCAGCACGAACAACCAGCAAGCCAAGACCAAGTTTCCTGATCAAGGAGAACGGGAGAACTCCAACGCTAGGGGAATAATGCACATAGAATTCATGGCTTTTTTTACCATGATTCATTAGTTTTTCAAAGGTAATTTTTTTAACTGTTTTGGGTTTTTTTTGAATTTTTCTTTTTCCCTTTTTCAACCAATATCTTATCAATCCCTTTTTTTGGAAAAACATTTTTTATTTTTCATTTTTAGAGTCATATTTTATCCCTTCATAGTAGTTACCCTTATTTTTGGCATATATATATATAAGTTGTTCTCTCTTTAAAATTTTGAGATACAGTTTCTTCTAACAGATCAAAATATACCCTAAATCACTAGTGTATGGCTTTGTTCTAGACTCCTGCCTGATCACATTCTCTCCCTTTTTTTTTTAAATCTTCTTTCTTTTTTCAAACAACTTCTTATCATATCAATTCCTTTTATAAAATCTTTTATAATTTTCATCTTTACACTCATCTTCCATCCCTTCATTGTATCAACCCTTATTTTGTACATATATAAGTCTTTCTTCCTTTAAAATTTTAGCAGGCACTTTCTTCTAACAGACCAAAATATGCCCAAAAGCTAGTGTGTGGCACTGATCTATGCACTAGCCTGATCATATTTGATCATATTCGTTTTTTTCTGTATTGATCTTTTTTTGTTTTAAATCTTTTTCTTTTTGTTTTTTTTCTTTCTTTCTTTCTTTCTTTTCTCTTTCTTTTTTCTTTCTTTGCCTTTCTTGTCCCCTGGTTTCAGGTCTTTTCTGATTTGTATAGAGTATATTTGCTGGAGACATTGTTAACCTGTTAGCATTTTGTTCTCTCATTCATCTATTCTCCTCTGGACAAAATGACAAGACGAAAAAAATCACCTCAGCAAAAAGAACAAGAGGTAGTACCGTCAGCCAGGGACCTACTCAATACGGACATTAGTATGATGTCGGACATAGAGTTCAGAATCATGACTTTAAAGATACTAGCTGGGCTTGAAAAAAGCATGGAAGTTATTAGAGAAACCCTTTCTGGAGAAATAAAAGAACTAAAATCTAACCTGGTCGAAATCAAAAAGGCTATTAATGAGGTGCAATCAAAAATGGGGGCACTAACTGCTAGGATAAATGAGGCAGAATAGAGAATCAGCAATACAGAAGACCAAAAGATGGAAAATAAAGAAGCTGAGAAAAAGAGAGATAAAATACTGGATCACGAGGGCAGAATTCGAGAAATAAGTGATACCATAAGACGAAACAACATTAGAATAATTGGGATCCCAGAAGAAGAAGAGAGAGAGAGAGGGGCAGAAGGTATGTTGGAGCAAATTATAGCAGAGAACTTCCATAATGTGGGGGAGGAAAAAGGCATCAAAATCCAGGAGGCACAGGGAACCCCTCTCAAAATCAATAAAAATAGGTCAACACCCCGAAATCTAATAGTAAAACTTACGAGTCTCAGAGACAAAGAGAAAATCCTGAAAGCAGCTCAAGAGAAGAGATATGTAACCTACAATGGTAGAAACATTAGATTGGCAACAGACCTATCCACAGAGACCTGGCAGGCCAGAAAGGACTGGCATGATATCTTCAGAGCACTAAATGAGAAAAATATGCAGCCAAGAATACTATATCCAGCTCGGCTGTCATTGAAAATAGAAGGAGAGATAAAAAGCTTCCAAGACAAATAAAAACTAAAGGAATTTGCAAACACAAAACCAGCCTTACAAGAAATATTGAAAGAGGTCCTCTAAGCACAGACAGAGACTAAAAGCAGCACAGATCAGAAAGGAACAGAGACAATATACAGTAACAGTCACCTTACAGGCAATACAATGGCACTAAATTCATACCTTTCAATAGTTACCCTGAATGGAAATGGGCTAAATGCCCTAATCAAAAGACACAGGTTATCAGATTGGATTAAAAAACAAGACCCATCAATATGCTGTCTGCAAGAGACTCATTTTAGACCCAAAGACACCCCTAGATTGAAAGTGAGGGGGTGGAAAACCATTTACCATGCTAATGGACACCAAAAGAAAGCTGGGGGTGGCAATCCTTATATCAGACAAATTATATTTTAAACCGAAGACTGTAATAAGAGATGAGGAAGGACACTATATCCTACTTAAAGGGTCTATCCAACAAGAAGATCCAACAATTGTAAATATCTATGCCCCGAACATGGGAGTAGCCAATTATATAAGGCAATTAATAACAAAAGCAAAGAAACACATTGACAACAATACAATAATAGTGGGGGACTTTAACACCCCATGACTGAAGTGGACAGATCATCTAGGCAAAAGACCAACAAGGAAATAAAGACTTTAAATGACACACTGGACCAAATGGACGTCACAGACATGTTCAGAACATTCCATCCCAAAGCAATGGAATACACATTCTTCTCTAGTGCCCATGGAACATTCTCCAGAATTGATCACATCTTAGGTCACAAATCAGGTCTCAACCGGTACCAAAAGATTGGGATCATTCCCTGCGTATTTTCAGACCACAATGCTTTGAAACTAGAACTCCATCACAAGAGGAAAGTCAGAAAGAACTCAAATACATGGAGGCTAAAGAGCATCCTACTAAAGAATGAATGGGTCAAACAGGAAATTAAAGAAGAATTTAAAAAAATCATGGAAACCAATGAAAATGAAAACACAACTGTTCAAAATCTTTGGGATACAGCAAAGGCAGTCCTGAGAGGAAAGTATATAGCGATACAAGCCTTTCTCAAGAAACAAGAAAGGTCTCCAATACACAACCTAACCCTACACCTAAAGGAGCTGGAGAAAGAACAGCAAATAAAGCCTAAACCCAGCAGGAGAAGAGAAATAATAAAGATCAGAGGAGAAATCAATGAACTAGAAACCAAAAGAACCGTAGAACAGATCAACGAAACTAGGAGCTGGTTCTTTGAAAGAATTAACAAGATTGATAAACCCCTGGCCAGACTGATCAAAAAGAAAAGAGAAATGACCCAAATCAACAAAATCATGAATGAAAGAGGAGAGATCACAACCAACACCAAAGAAATACAAACAATTACAAGAACATATTATGAGCAACTCTATGCCAGCAAATTAGATAACCTGGAAGAAATGGGTGCATTCCTAGAGATGTATCAACTACCAAAACTGAACCAGGAAGAAATAGAAAACCTGAACAGACCTATAACCACTAAGGAAATTGAAGCACTCATCAAAAATCTCCCAACAAACAAAAGCCCAGGGCCAGATGGCTTCCCAGGGGAATTCTATCAGACATTTAAAGAAGAATTAATACCTATTCTCCTGAAACTCTTCCAAAAAATAGAAATGGAAGGAAAACTTCCAAACTCGTTTTATGAGGCCACCATTACCTTGACCCCAAAACCAGACAAAGACCCCATCAAAAAGGAGAATTACAGACCAATATCCTTGATGAACATGGATGCAAAAATTCTCACCAAAATACTAGCCAATAGGGTCCAACAGTCCATTAAAAGGATTATTCACCATGACCAAGTGGGATTTATCCCTGGGCTGCAAGGCTGGTTCAACATCCGCAAATCAATCAACGTGATACAATACATTAACAAAAGAAAGAACAAGAATCATATGATCCTCTCAATGGATGCAGAAAAAGCATTTGACAAAGTACAGCATCCTTTCTTGATCAAAACTCTTCAGAGTATAGGGATAGAGGGTACATACCTCAATATCATAAAAGCCATCTATGAAAAACCTCCAGCGAATATCATTCTCAATGGGGAAAAGCTGAGAGCTTTTCCCCTAAGGTCAGGAACGCGGCAGGGATGTCCACTCTCACCACTGCTATTCAACATAGTATTAGAAGTCCTAGCCACAGCAATCAGACAACAAAAAGAAATCAAAGGCATCCAAATCGGCAAAGAGGAAGTCAAACTCTCACTCTTTGCAGATGATATGATACTGTATGTGGAAAACCCAAAAGACTCCACCCCAAAGCTGCTAGAACTCATACAGGAATTCAGTCAAGTAGCAGGATATGAAATCAATGCACAGAAATCAGTGGCATTCCTATACACCACCAACAAGACAGAAGAGAGACAAATCAAGGAGTCGATCCCATTTACAATTGCACCCAAAAGCATAAGGTACCTAGGAATAAATCTAACCAAAGAGGCAAAGGATCTGGACTCAGAAAACTATAAAATACTCATGAAAGAAATTGAAGAAGACACAAAGAAATGGAAAAACGTTCCATGCTCATGGATTGGAAGAACAAACATTGTGAAGATGTCAATGCTACCTAGAGCAATCTACACATTCAATGCAATCCCCATCAAAATACCATCCACCTTTTTCAAAGAAATGGAACAAATAATCCTAAAATTTGTATGGAACCAGAAGAGACCCCGAATAGCCAGAGGAATATTGAGAAAGAAAAGCAAAGCTGGCGGCATCACAATTCCGGACTTCCAGCTCTATTACAAAGCTGTCATCATCAAGACAGTATGGTACTGGCACAAAAACAGACACATCGATCAATGGAACAGAACCGAGAGCCCAGAAATGGACCCTCAACTCTATGGTCAACTCATCTTTGACAAAGCAGGCAAGAATGTCCAATGGAAAAAAGACAGTCTCTTCAACAAATGGTGTTGGGAAAATTGGACAGCCACATGCAGAAGAATGAAACTGGACCATTTCCTTACACCACACACAAAAATAGACTCCAAATGGTTGAAAGACCTAAACGTGAGACAGGAGTCCATCAAAATCCTAAAGGAGAACACAGGCAGCAACCTCTTCGACCTCAGCCACAGCAACTTCTTCCTAGAAACATCGCCAAAGCAAGGGAAGCCAGGGCAAAAATCAACTATTGGGATTTCATCAAGATAAAAAGCTTTTGCACAGCAAAAGAAACAGTCCAGAAAACCAAAAGACAACCGACAGAATGGGAGAAAATATTTGCAAATGACATATCGGATAAAGGGCTAGTATCCAAAATCTATAAAGAACTTAACAAACTCAACACCCAAAGAACAAATAATCCAATCAAGAAATGGGCAGAAGACATGAACAGACACTTTTCCCAAAGAAGACATCCAAATGGCCAAGAGACACATGAAAAAGTGCTCAACATCGCTCGGCATCAGGGAAATGCAAATCAAAACCTCAATGAGATACCACCTCACACCCGTCAGAATGGCTAAAATTAACAAGTCAGGAAACGATATATGTTGGCGGGGATGTGGAGTAGGGGAACCCTCCTACACTGTTGGTGGGAATGCAAGCTGGTGCAACCACTCTGGAAAACAGTATGGAGGTTCCTCAAACATTAGAGCTACCATACGATCCAGCAATTGTACTACTGGGTATTTACCACAAAGATACAAATGTAGGGATCCGAAGGGGTACGTGCACCCCAATGTTTACAGCAGCAATGTCCACAATAGCCAAACTGTGGAAAGAGCCAAGATGTCCATCGACAGATGAATGGATAAAGAAGAGGTGGTATATATACACAATGGAATATTATGCAGCCATCAAAAGGAATGAGATCTTGCCATTTGCGACGACGTGGATGGAACTGGAGGGTGTTATGCTGAGTGAAATAAGGCAATCAGAGAAAGACATGTATCATATGACCTCACTGATATGAGGAATTCTTAATCTCAGGAAACAAACTGAGTGTAGCTGAGTGGTGGGGGGTGGGAGGGATGGGGTGGCTGGGTGATAGACATTGGGTAGGGTATGTGCTATGGTGAGCGCTGTGAATTGTGCATGACTGTTGAATCACAGATCTGTACTTCTGAAACAAATAATGCAAGATATGTTAAGAAAAAAGAAAAAGAAGAAGATAGCAGGAGGGGAAGAATGAAGTGGAGTAAGTTGGAGGGGGAGACGTACCATGAGAGACGATGGACTCTGAAAAACAAACTGAGGGTTCTAGAGGGGAGGGGGTGGGGGGATGGGTTAGCCTGGTGATGGGTATTAAGGAGGGCACGTTCTGCGTGGAGCACTGGGTGTTATGCGCAAACAATGAATCATGGAACACTACATCAAGAACTAATGATGTAATGTATGGTGATTAACATAACAATAAAAAAATTAAAAGAAAATTATGACTCCCCAAAATAAACAGACAAGGAGAACCATTTGAGGAAATGCTTTATTTTAAAAGAAGAGACCACAACAGACCAAGAGAAAAAAACGACTTCAAGAATAGAGTGTATTCAGGGATATGAAAACTATCCCCAAAGAAATAAGCTTATATCTTAAACAACAAGCAAAATAATAATAATAATTAATAATAATAATAGAAAAAATGAAAAACTTAATTTAAGAGTTTAAAGATAAAGAAACTTGATACACTCCCCCAAAAAATAGAGCAAGAAGAAGAAGAAGAAGAAATAAAGAAAGGAAGGTATAATAATTTAAACCAAAAATTTGGGAGCCAGTTCAGGAGATTAGACATCCAAATAACAAGAATCTCAGCCAGGGAGAATAAAGGGGGAGAAAGGAAGGAGGGAGATCAAAGAAATAATTTTTTTCTAATTTCCCAAACTTAGAAAACATAAGATTCTAAGTTGAATAAATCCACCAAATGCCAAACACAGTGGATGAAAATAAAGCCACATCAAATTTTAGAAAATTCTTTCAGCTTCTAGAAGAAAATAGGAAAATGGGTTTTATAGAAAGGACCAAAGAGCTAGAAGACAGTGAAGCATGTTTTCAAAATTCTCAAGTGATTTCCAACCAAGAAATCTATTCTTAAACTCTAATTATGACAGTAGATTAAATTAGTATTGAGCATTCAAGGTCTCAGCAAATATAAGCCCATGGGTACTTTCTTAAGAAGCAACTAGAGAATGTACTTGTAAAAATGACACAGTAACTAAGAAAAAGGAAGATACAGGACCTAGGAACCAGAAGTTCTAAACCAAGAGAAATCTCAAAAGAATCCTATCAGACCCAGCAAGCAGTCAATGCACAATGGAACAGGTTGCATTCCAGAAAGCTGCAACAGCAATTTCTTGAAGAACGAATCAGTAGTACACCCACTGTGCTTTAATCTATTAAAAGACTGATGTTTACATTTATGTAAATGGGAGAGAGTTTGAAGATGGATCATTGGCAGATACATAGAAAATTAAGGGAATAACATGACAATTATAAACACAAGAGGAAGCAAGAAGCTATGTGAGGAAGAGAAGTAATCACAGCACATAACGTGACTGAACTATTATCAGAGTTTACAAAAGTTTTTTCTCTTAAAAAGGTTAGGTCACTGAGCCAGAATTAGTACTAGATTTATTAATTTATTATCATTATTGATTTATTATATTCTATATCTAAATATTGATTTTAAAACAGTGTATCATTTCAAAACTGTTTACTTTTACCTACAAATGTAAACTCTTACAAAATATCTAAATTCCAAAAAAAAATTTGTATGTGGATTGTATGTACATACTATTTATACATATTCTGTTAAATAAAATGCCCAATTATCCAGAATAACCTATTTCTCAATAATATCAAATAATAGACTTTAGCTATAAATACCTTCCTAGTAACCAAAACTAGAATTTTAGAGTTTTAACTATTCAGTTTGGTGCATGATTGTGTGTGTGTGTGTGTGTGTGTGTGTGTGTGTGTGTGTGTGTATTCACAGAGAGAGAGAGTTTAAGGAATTGGCTCATGGGTCTGTGGAGGCTGGGGTGAGTCCAAAATCTGATGAGGTAAGCCAGCAGGTTAGAGACTCAGAGAAGAGTCACAGTTAAAGTCCAAAGGCATTCTGCTGGCAGTAATCCCTCTTCTTTAGAGGAATTAAGTCTCTGTTCTATCAAGGCCTTCAACTGATGCCTACCCACCTTATGGAGGGTAATCTGCTCTACTCAGGCTACCCATTTAAATGTTAATCTCATTCAAAAATACATTCACAGAAACATCCAGAATAATGTTTGACCAAATATCTGGTCACTATGGCCCAGCCAAGTTGACATAAAATTAACCATTACAGTTAACAATTCTTTAACCAGCTTTGAAATCATCAGGCAAATTACTTGTCAAGCCTACGATTTGTTATTTCTCCCCAGCCCAGGACACAAGGGGAGGCATGTCATTGACATTTCCCAGCCAACTGGGTAGAGAAAGAGGAATCTAGAATTGGGAATCAGGAAAAATGCACTAAGAAAAATAATCTGAAAGTGAGTACAGGTTATGACTTAATAAAGCCAATAATAACAAATTGCATATAAGTAAAAGTAGTTTCTTTTTTTAATTCCTTATTTTTGTACTATGGGCTTGTCTTTCTTAAGAATTAGTTAGAATGGAGCACCGAGTGTAGCATGGAAGTATTGAATCATTATTTGTACACCTGAAACTACTATTACACTGTAAGTTAGCTGGAATTTAAATAAAAACTTAAAGAAAAAGAGTTAGAATGCATCATAGTTGGTAGAACATCATGAAAGGAAATTAAGGAAGATGTCAAACAAGTATGCCCATTAAACTCAGGGAATAACTCAACTTGCCTTGTTCATTGGATAAGAAATAAACTATGAGTTGTGGAATTCATTTCAATGACATTTTTTCATGAAATATTTTATTTCTTTGAATAAATATGCATATTATTCTGATAATAGAAACTTCAAATTATGATATTCACTCAGAGTTTAGCATATAGCAGTAATAATGACATGAAATAATGGTAGCAAAATATGGCTCCCCCACATAAGAAACAGAATAGCAGATGAACATAAAAAAAAAAAATGCAAGTTCAAAGAGCAATTTACTCAGTGGCCAGCAAGCAGGGATTTGTATAATCTAGCCCAGAGGAAACAGAGGTCGAAATGAGCTTCTGGGAGTCTGATCTAATGACATAGATGACCAAGACTGAACTTCAATAAAAATAAATTATTTGATTTTCTCCCCAGTCAAACCCCAAGCCTACATGTTTAGTAGCCATGAGCTTAACTAGCAGCCTTCATAACATAAAAAAGGATTCAGAAAAACATCAAAGAACAACATAGATCCTTAAAATATGTTAGTGACTGATCCAACTAGAGTAGGTGGTACTTCATAAAATGGTACTCACTAATATCCAGTCCCTGCAACATTTAAAGCTCCAAGTCAGAGGATTGATACAATGGTGTTAAGTGTTAAACAAGACTCAGTTATGTGAGTCAATACAAATTACACTTCCAATTCTTTGGATTTATCAGTTCATATTCCAGAAACTTTCTATGATAACCTTATAGCAGAAATGACTGAGTGGTTCACCAAAAATTTCTGTACCCCTTTCCAGAGTGTAGACTGTCATAAGAATCAGCTGTCCAGGCAAGGACAATTTTTTTCAGGTTCTCTGTATGTTAAGGAGCCGTGTGACTAGTTCTTGACAACATCATAGTAGAAACAGTATGTGCGGCTTCCAAATGATTAAGAGTGAATGTAAGTTCTCTCTCCTCACTCTACCCATCTGTCTGCTGAATGAAGACTCTGAGGCCCCAGGGAATAGCACAGACACAAGGTAGTAGGAGACTGGGTCCCTGAAACACCACATGGGGGGGACATCTCACACACCAAACAAGAACACCTGCACTGGGGTGTCTGGGCAATTAAACATCTGCCTTCTGCTCAGGTCATGATCTCAGGGTCCTGGGATGGAGCCCTGAGTCAGGCTCCCTGGTCAGTGGGGAGCCTGCTTCTCCCTCTCCTCCCCACTCATGCTCTCTGTCGCTCTCTCTGTTTCTCTCTCTCTCAAATAAATAAAATCTTAAAAAAAAAAAAAGAAAAAAGAAAAAAGAACATTTGCATTGGACTGGTATACATGCAAAAAAATAAACTTTTATTGGGAAAATCTCTGAAACTTTGAAGTGTGTTTATTACAGAGGCTAGTGGTGCCCTAACCAGTATAGATTTATGTATGAACCATTTAGTGACAGCCTATTATATGCAAATATAGCAGAGTAAATTTATCAAAATATTGCCATCCCTCAAGTCCAAGTTCATACATTGTATGTTGTGAGAAACATTTTTTAAAATCCAAAATCTACACATTTATCGAGTATTTACCATGATCCAGACATTCTGCTAAAAGCTTTAAAAGTTTTAGCTACTTTATTTCATGTGATCTTGTGTATTTGGGATCCTCTGGGACACTGACCCAGCTCACAAGACATCCCACCCAGCCACACCCATCCAGCCACAGCAGTGAGTAAAAAGTCATTTTGTTCCATATAACCTCCTGACCTCAGATGATCAAAAACCTTGATAAGGTTGAACAACCAGGAGATCATTTAGTGATTTTCTAGTAAAAGTTTTTAGGAGCCCGCACACTTTGCTCTAGTCAAGTGACCTCCATGTAACATGATCTGACTTCATTTCAATGCTTTTTTATTTCTGGTTTAGATACCCATCATGTAAATTCTTGCATTTTAGTAAGAAAACTACCTTTTTATGGATGTTAGCAGTTTATTGACCTAGTATTTGTAAATGGTCTGAGCAGGTATAATTATGTCATGCAGTGTTTCAAACACGGAAATTCTTTTTCCTTTTTGTTTCCCTTTTTTTTTAACTGTATAATGTCCCTCAAGTTATCGCAGTGTTCCTCATGCCACTGAATTTTTAAAGTGTACAATTTTTTTTTACTGTGCTTCAAATAAATAGAAAAAATACTCATAAAAAGCTTTTTGTGTGGGGGTTTGTGCTCTGTTATTATTTTACAGAATAAGTACTTTGCACAGAGCTGAGCACACTAAGGGATGTAAATCATTTACCAGTGCCTATCATAACATGTCTTTAAGAGAATGCAGGGATATATAGCCCTAGAGAACCAATATAGTTAACATATTATCAACAGCCTTAAGTTTGAGGGCTGTGTTTGTTACTTTGTATGTTTTGACTGTATCTAATGTTCTAGCAAGGCCAGAACATGCACAGTTGATTTATGACTTACAATTTCAAGGGCACTAAATACCCCCCATCAAATTTTAAAAATTCGCTATAGCTTGTCACACCCTTAATATTCCATCCCTAAGGTCATCTAAACCCATCTTGCTTAAAGCAGTTATGTTTCCTGCAAGGTTGTCAGATATCAGTCACCCATTAGGGTCCTGAACCGTGGATCACGGCAAAGTTTTGAAGGAAAAGACCCTAGGATGTATTTATTTTACAGAAATAAGGAGGTCAAGATCATGGAGGAGTTCTTCCCCTTAATGGGATACATAACACCCGCGTTCTAAGCATCCCTAGATCTGTGCTAAAGCACCAGCCTCTTGAAAATGGGAGTTATAGAGCCCTCACATTTGCCAGAAGTAATTATTACAAGCTAAGCTGGTGTTACATATTCATCTAAATTCCCTAGACACTGACAAAAGCAGTACTTCTCGAGTATATAAAGGCAGAAAATCTATATTTTGGCATATGCTGAACTGCAGTATGGAATTACTTCCCGTCCACATTTTTACTGTGTTGTGCAAAACAGTACCTCAGGGGAGGCAAAAGAATCATTGAAGGTTGAGTGAGAAACCTAACTCACATACATATACCAGGCTCTTGGTAACTCTTTAGAAATATCATCTATACACTTCACAGAGAACTTCTCTCCCTACAGAAATGAGGGAGTCAAAAAAAAAAAAAATGAGAGAGTCATGTTCTTCATACCCTATGCAAGTCTATTTCCCCCAAAGAGCAAGATATCTCTGCATCTGTCATATGGTTCAAGAGGCCTAACAGATTACATAACATAGACAAAAAAAAACACTAAGGTATAATGTTGACAGACATAGACTGAGTTGGCTGTCACAGTAAATAAGGGTTGATTGAAACAGTAAAGAAAAAAAGAAAAAAAATAAGAATATGCTAAATAAAACAAGAGTCAAGAGAAAGCCTTTATTGACAGCCATTATATGTTATTTGCATTTATAGCTTGGATGGAAAAACTTGAATTAACTTTCATCCCCCCCAAAATCATTTTGAATTCTTTATACTGTCTTGATGATCAGAAATCTCAACTTAATTTAGTTTTTTTTTAAAGATTTCATTTTTAAGTAATCCTACACCCAATGTGGGGCTCAAACTTACAACCCCAAGATCAAGAGTCATGCACTCCACCAATTGAGCGAGCCAGGCACCCCTCAAATTAATTTTAGAACAGTATATGGTGTAGAGTAGCTATTAAATAAATGTTTGTTAGATTAATAGATTCATTAAAAAGGAAACAATGCAGACAGCACTTTGTGAAGTTTACATTTGAAGAGAAAGAGGTAGATTAACTGCTAAAGGAAAGAAATTAAGTGTTCAGTAATTTATTTTCAGTGGGAAATATGAGAATTTTAAAGGTAACAGGAAGAATCCATTGAAAGAGAGAGGTTGGAATATAAGGAAGGAGAGAAGTAGTCCTCAGCATTAACAATC